>NC_060170.1:6679075-6743255 GCF_021292245.1 Micropterus dolomieu
AAATGTAAATGCTCCGTACTTGTATAGCGCCTTTCTAGTCTTTTCGACCACTCAAAGCGCTTTTACACTACATCTGCATTCACCAGTCACACACATTCATACACTGAGCCTAAGTGCTCAAACAGAAACTAACATTCACACTCACTCATACACTGGCGGAATAGCCGCCAGGGGCAATTTGGGGTTCAGTATCTTGCCCAAGGACACTTCGACACGCAACTAGGATTAACGGCCAACCCGCTCTACCTCCTGAGCCACAGCCGCCCCAAGTGTACACATGTGAATGTTAATGACCAACAGCTGATTTAATTTAGCAAAGTTATGACGTTAGTTCACCTCCCTGTTGATGGTCAAAGACTCCACGTGAAAATGGGCGCTGATTTGGGCCAGACCACAGTGAAGTTATGGACTGGCTTTGTGACACTTTTTCAATATTTTTACTCATGTAGACACATTAGTACACCTTGTAAGGTATTTGGGTTGTTTGATTTATTACTTCACACTGTTCGGGCATATGTTATTATTTAAAAGCTGTTTATAAAGATATTTTTGCTTTGTATGAAAACAGAAGAAAGATCAGAGAGCTGACAATACTGCGTCCCACTGATCTGCCAGACGAACGATTTTAAAGTCTGCTGTAAGGCAGCAGGGGTCTTTATTTTTCATACCTGAGAGCCCGTTGGATGTGTTTGATTTATAACACAGCCCCGCCTGAATGTAGCAGCGTGTATGTATTAAACCCATACATTTGTTTTAAATACATACAAGCCGCTGCATGTTTGTGGACCTCTCTCTCTTTTTATCCTGGGAGGTCATTGGGTATGTTTGATTTACAGCCTGTTCCCTCCTGGCTGTGTTTTCACATGGGTCCAGCAACACCCAACCCCCCCCCCCCATGGAAAGAATTAATAAAACACACACACATACACACTCAAACATACATTTTCAAGCTCTGGTCAACCTTTCTGGCTGAAACCAGCTGCTCTCCTCAAACATTTCTGATCTTTATCAGTATGTTCACTCGCTCTTATTACCATAGAAAATGCACAATTTGCCAAAATGCCAAAAATATCACTGCATAAACAGTATGGTAAAGATTTTCATCAAACTTTAATACTAAATACTACTTTTATCGGTGATAATGAGTTACTTCACACCATGTTTGACTTGGATTGTATGCACTGCAACTTTGTTGGAAACGGGTAATACAGAATACACCTAAAAACCACTCAAACACGAGTAGATTTGTTGTTATAGCACAGGGAAGTGGGAATTACTGTGAATGTGATGTCTGAATGCAGTGTCAGCACCGTTCATGTTTTCATGATTGTTCTCTCTTCTTTTGGGTTTTAATGGTTATCGTCTTTTTTAAAAAGGTCTGGTTGCCCTCCTTTTGTCGGAGATGCAAATTATGTGACTACTGACAGTAATAGACTCAGGGCTCAAGACTAATTTGTAAAAGTGAGTCAGGCATCACCTATTGGTAGCAAAAACTGAAATTTATTTCATTTATTTATTTTTATTTATTTTAGGCTTATTTAACAGGGACAGTGCACACTAAGGACACATGAATAAATGTATAATGTGCTGTCCCTGGACAGATTGTAATATGTCACACCTAAAAGAATAAAAGGATTAAAATAGTACATACAGCTTAATACAAGAAATGTAAAATGTATAAAGAAATTACTAAAACAAAACAAGAACAGTTGGTCAATATCAACATCAACACCAACACACACACACACACAAGCCAAACTGTCAGTCCGTAAAACAAACATGATTACAGTAAGTGAACAAAATTCTTTGTAGTTTGCGCTGATACTTCACAGAGTTTGAAAAAGTATTATCAGTTAACATGTACACCCCCAATTCCAGGTTTACAAAATGCCAGTAGTGCAGCTGTTCTCATGTTCTTCACAGGTCTCTTAAAAAATGAATCCATCGAGTTTTGCTTTCGTCCGTTCTCTCCCTTTCAAATTTTGGTTTTCTGGACGTTTGTGCTGATTCCCATCACAGATCCATTGGCCTTTCAGCATTGAAGTCTTGGATTGTGAGTCCCTCAAGTGACACCAACATCAGCTTGTCCATCACATCTGCTTTCAGAGATAACCTCCAGTCTGTCTCATATAGCATCAGAATGTGAGCAAACCACATCCCGAGACTTCACAAATGTCGTTTTAGTTTTTCGTTTAGGTTCATCTGGTTCTGTGTCAGTTTGCGATCATTTGTGATGTTGACCAATTAGTGGAGCTTTTCACCCCGCAGTCAAACAACTTAATTTGCTTTGCCATTGTCTCCACACATGCAGTGTTGTCTAGTTCCGGATCAGACTGTAACACAAATATTTAAATATCACCAATGCAGCAAAAATTAAATTAAAAAGTGGTTGCCACTGATGGCCAATTTTTATGCCAATTTTTCTAAATGGTTGCCTAAGGCAACCTGGCAACTGTTACTGTTGAGCCCTGAGACGTGGTTGGTGGTATTTTTTCACCACCATACATAGTAAAATTACAATGACTCAGCACCCTCCAACATCCTCAACAAAAAACAAGCTTTATGAGACCGGGACTCTAATGGACTGAGAGCTGTTTCTGTTTTTCTACCACCTTTAGGTGACTGCTGTTGAATATTCTCCTCCAGATGGGCATATATAGCATCCCTCTTCCCCTCAGTCTAGCTGCATTTCTCTACTTTTGTCTTTCACTTTCAGTCTTTATTTCTTTTCAGTCTTTCATTTCCTCCCTCTTGGTATTTTCGCTTGGTGTGTCTTCACTTTATTATATAAGCATCATGTCACACATGTCTCCTCCTCTTTCTCCTCCTCCCTCTTTGGCTTGTGTTTTTGTCTTCTTTAATACTTCTGTCTATTTGTCTTTTTCTCCTTTAGTTATTTATCCTCCTCAAATTCTCTTTCTCAATGTTTATTCTCCTTCCCTTCCCTTGAGAGTCACTTTAACAGAAAAATAAATTAGTCTAAATTGTGACTGTGATGGATTATCTAGCTGCAGAAAGTCTTTCATAGAAATCAAATGGTACCAGTGTCTGCCTTGAAGGAAGGAAATCAATCTACAAATAATTGGCTGATTTAGAAAATGCCCAGCAGTAATGTATAATCAACATGGTTTTTAGGTAATGGGCTAAAATGTTAAAAACCATCAGTATGGTTGTTTGTGTTGGTGCATTTCTTGACTGAGCAGGTTTGGATTTGATGTTGTAGTCAGGTCTGCGGCATATTTTAACAGTGTGATGGTTAAATGGGGCTTTTAAATGCATCAAGAGGCTTTTTAGTGAAATCAAGTCAAACTTCATTAGTTGAATGTTTCTCATATGAGGAATCTCAATGTGCTTTGAATTATTTGGCCATTAAAAGCAGTTATGGTTTAGATCAAATCATTTCTTTTCACTTCAAGTGTTTTTCTCAAGCTGTTTGCAAAGAGTAATTAGTTTTCTGGCTCGAAGGCACTTTGGCAGGAGAGCATGTGAGTCGTGTGGGAGTTGAACCTATGACCTCTCACTGATCCTGTCTGACACTCTGCCCCTCTCCCTGGTGGAAGAAAAAAACGTGTGGGAAATAGTTTTAAAATAGTTTGGGCTATGAAAATGTGGTTTTGAACATGGAGTTTGCTCATGTTAAGAGAATGATGTTTTTGGGTGGACGAGGTGTTGTTTTAGCGCTGGTGTGGCCCAGGAACCATCAACTCAGTGGCTGCGTGTTTAAACAACATCGTGGTCATTAGTTTGTCTGAAGTGGGTGAAATACACCAGATATTTCCCATAAATCATTTGGGTTTGGTCAGATGTGAAATCAAGCTGTTATCACATGTAAGGCATTTCCAAAATCTGATCTGGACAGAGTCACTGACACCTCACACGCAACCAACACACAAATACAACAAAACGTTGCACTACATAGACAAAGAATAAGAGTGACTCCTGTACATTGCACTTTTTTTGTTTGTTTAGCTGCTCTTTTAAAAAAAAAATTTAATTTCTTGAATTCTTTGAGTTCATGCTACGCTTTGATTTTCCATCATATCCATAACAGAATAACTATAATACAAATACTAACTTATTTGTGTGGCACTTTTCAAATGAAATGTGTATGTGTTTTATTTCAGGTCCTGCATCTTCTACAGAGCGTGTATGGATATCCCCAGAGGAACAGAGCTGCTGGTTTGGTACAATGACTCCTACACTTCCTTCTTTGGCATCCCGCTGCAGTGCATCGCTCAGGACGAAAACTGTGAGAACACTCCTGACCTTTCTGTCTTTTCTACTTACTTGTCTTTATTATTTTCTTTTGTCTTATAGAAAAATAATCCTTGATTGTTGGGACTCACTGAAACAACAGCTAGACGTTTACTGTTGCAACATTACGTTGTCTCCGTTCTAAAACTTTATCAGGCCACAAGTTTGATACCCAGAACTGCTGTATGGTACGTCTGGCTGAAGTGAAGAAATTTAAACATTTACACTTGCTGACTAGTTAGGAAAAAGTGCCCAAAGTGTCAGAAAGGCCATCCTCTAACTAGAAGGTGACGGGTTCAGGTTCCCTTAGCTGCCTCACGATCAGGATCATCAAGATAACAAAGCTCAGCTTAATGCTCCAAACATCCAAACATAAGCCAAACCCCTCGGCTCCGCGTTCAGTCTGTCTGCAGGAAAAAACTGAGTTTTCTTTGGAAGTAGCTCTTACTTTCTTACCAACAGAGTTTAAACTCTTAGACTAGAGGAAAGCTTTTGGCCCGCCACAAAAACAACACTGAACACAGGTTTTTTAAATTTTTTTATTATTTTTTTTTTTTTTGCTGCTGTCTGATTTATTTGTCTGACCAACGGATCCAGTCAAAACAAGACTGGAAGAAGTATTTTATTTGTTCAAATGTGGGCACTCTGTGGCCTTGTGTCGGCCCGCTGCACCTCTTCTCTGTCATGAAGCAAGAATGATAAGACGAGTTTTTCCTTAACTTGCTGAATTTCGGTTTATGTCTTTTGTACTTTTTTGGGTGTTTCTTCTAGTTTTCTGTCTTGTTTTAGTAAAGAAAATACTGTGGCAGGAGGTCCTTAAAATATATTTTGTGTCTTAATTAGATTTTACGCCCATGAGGTCTTAAGAGCTCTAAAAATATGTGGTCTTAATTTCAACATAAACATTTAATGTTATTCTTTTTTACTTTTTGCCAGAATTTGCAGCTAAATGCTTTATAACCTGTAAAACATGCATAAGGCATAACATTCAGTAGTATATAGTACAGAATACTTAAATGTCTTTATATTTGTTTGTAAAACAGTCTGCGGTTACAAAGCCCCTCCTCCACCGGTAAGCATGACTCATATTTGGTTCTTTGGTAAAAGTACGCTTTAACAGTTTTGTGATTTCAGCTGGTTGAATGTTTTTGGGATGGTACTGGGATGTGACATTCATGTCCTCAAAACACAGTTGTCATTACCAAACATGGAATATAGTGTGTGAAGTTTCTGTTGTTCTTGTTTGTCTCTGTTAATCACAGCGTCTTTTCTTCTTTCTTCTTCTCTTTCTTTCCTCCTCCACCTCACTTTGTGTCCTCTTTCCTTTTTCCTCCCTCGGTCTCTCTTCTGTCCTCTCTGTTTCTCTGTCACTAATTTATTTTTGTTTACATCTCCAGTTGTCTGCTCAGTCAGCCTGTTTGTATCTTTTCCATTCGAACAGTTTTTCTGTGGAGCAAAAAAAAAAACAAAACACAAAACATGAAGAGGGAGTTTTAATCTGTGGGATCTAAATTGAAACGAATTGAATTAGGAGCTCATCTTTCACAGAGTCGCAGTTTAATGAGATCGTGCTGATTGCAAATTAGAGACGTTTGGCCACAAGCTGGTTTGTTTTACAGATGGAACGACTCTTTTACATGACATCGTTCATCATGACAGGACTGTGGCAGCCTCTGCACACACACACACACACACTCACATTTGTATTACTGTGTTTATAAGACTTGGTTCGACAGTACATTACTTACAAAACCTTTTTCTCTAATTTCACTGCATTAGCCGTGTGGCTGAAGTGATCGTCATGCCTGTTGACTGGCACAACATGTTAGCCTGAATCTAGTGCAGACGTTCATGGTCCTCAGAGGATGAATCATAATGGTGATCTCCTGACTTTTCATCTAGTGCCACTAGCAGGACAACATCTCCACTTGTTAAGCCCTTTAGTTTACGTCTGTTAAAGTAATCACTTAATTCGCGTCTCCTCAGCTGTACCAATTGTCTTTGGTAAGACAATAGAGTTTTCTGTGACAGCCGGTTATTATCAGTGTTTTATATTACATGGTCTGCAGATTAAAGCTAATATGTGGAGGCTTTCTGTGTAGCTGTGCACATTTAATTTCATTTAATAGATCCAAAGTCAGAAATGTTAGAATCCCCTACGTAATGAACTGTACTGCATTCTACAGAGATGTTATTTAACCCTACCCTCATTTATAAAAATCGTGTGGACTAATTAATAGGAACACCTGTGAGTTTAACACAGTACAGTTCAACAGCACCACAAACCACATTCTCCAAAATGATGAATGAAGTTGAATCCCTTATTACAACAGTTAAAATAAAAAACTGAACATTATAATCTTCATGAAGGGATGATTTATTACAAGACTGCTGTATTAGATTGCATTAGTTTTAGCTAGGTATATCTACTATCTGGCAACTGAGTGTAGATTGAAATAGATGAAACCCTCTTTAATGTGGTAATACATATGCTAAAATAATGGCTAACATAAGTCGTATGCTTCAACTGACAAACACTAAATGAAATAAAAACCAAACTGTTTTCAGTTTTAGATTATTTAAACTGTCTTCATCCATGTGAAGATATTTGATCTTCAAAAGTACAGAGCACACATTCGCACACACAGATACATTGTGTACCAACACACACTCTGGCAGAGGGCAAACACAGACTGGAAGATTTTTTGTTTCACCCGGCAGTGAAAAAAGTTTGTTCACATCCAAATAAAGTGAAATTAGATTACAGAAAGACAGCAGCTCTGCTCTAAATTAAAGACATTTTGCTACTAACTGCATTTGGGTTTTCCATGGAATTGTTATCTGCTGATTGTGCCCACAAAGAAGGAGCGTGACGTCAAAACTCTGCACTGGAAACAGCAGGACTGTGACTTTATGTCGTCTGTGAAACAGACATTTAGAGTTTTGACCTTTTATTAGTGCAGAGAGCGTCAACTGAGCACATTCAGACTGGGAACCGGACAGTACAGCCGCGGTTTCCTGTAGCTCTCTCTTTATCGTCTGTATTTGGTGCTGCAATGTGCCAATCTGTCAGTGAAGGAAATGTAAGCTGTCAGAACCACAACGTGTGTCTGTCAATGAATCTAGCAAATCCCAAACCTGATGCATGAAAATAATTGTTTTAGTACTTTGTTTCTAGTTTCACACAATGGGTTTATGTTTTCAATGTATTAAACAATCCTGCAGTGGAGTGACATATATTTAAATTTAAAATACGGGACGTACAATATATTAGGTTGCATTTCAGGGTAAATCATGTGCTGTTGGTCTCCATGTAGTTCCATTGGACCAGTCTGGGGTTCAGTGTCCTGCCAAACAGCACTCAGAGAGCAGAAACAGACAGTTTGTAATCCTCGTAAATTCAGAGATTTGAACAAGCAACCACACAATCATAAATCGGAAGCCAAAAGAGAATGGAGAAAATGGAGAAACTGGTTTGTTAAAATTATTCAGCCCCAGTAAAAATTATAATGCACCAGGCAATTGTTTTGAGCAGCACAGATGATTAACATCCTGCTCACGAAGTCAAAATCAAACCTTAAACCACCAAGTAAAATGCAAAGGTAACTTTGGGACAAAAAAGTCAGGGATGACCGTACTCTATCTGAACAACTGCAACATTTAATGTTGAACTCTGTTCTTAGCTCTGACCACTGGACCACTGATATTCTAGTGATCTAATCAGGTCGGCTGAGTCAGTGAACTCTTTTAAGTCCCTTCTTAAAACGTACTTTTATAAACGCCTTTCCTGATTTTAGTTGATTTTATTTTGTTCTATTTTATATTTAATTTTAACATGTATTTTAGTCTCTTAAGTGTTTTCTTGTCTTTGCACTTGTTAAAGCACTTTGTAACTTGTTTTTGAAAAGTGCTCTATAAATAAAGATTGTTGTTATTATTGTTATATTATATCCAAACTGTAAAATTTAGTTGCAGACCAGAGTCTGGTTTTAAGAAACATTAATTATTTAAAAAAAAAAAAAAAACAGAAATCATGTGAATGAAGCCTTCATGTTCAAGCTATAGTCAAGATCATTTTTTAAAAACAGAAACAAATAGTCTTAATTAAGAACAATTCACATAATGCAGCAATAAATTTTACAAAAAGCAATGCATAGAAGAAACTCTAGTACACCAGATGATAACAGGGAGGAAGAGAAAATGCTTCTGTTTCATTTGTTCTGTTAAACTAAGGAAACTAAGGAAGTTAATTCAAGGATGAATTAAGAAAATTAAGAGAAGATATAGAAGAATAAACAGATACTTCATTGAATTTAAGCATAACTTTATTAAGTTAGCAAAAAAATCACCACCAAACACCATTAGAAACAAACATAGCATTAAACACACCCGCGCGCACACACACACAGACTTTAAAGATGAACAGAGAACACGTTAGAGCCAAACCACACACCGCTAGACAACAAAGAAAACACACAGACCCTCAACACACTATCAAAGCACACACCCTGTGGTTGTTTACTCATCCACGTTCCAACCAATCACAGCCTGTCGGCTTGACGCTCCGCAGCCCGGCCGCCGCCTAACAACATCAACATGTTCACCGACAGAAAAGGAAAAATGACTTCAGGGGGACTCCTCTTCTTCTCTTCTTTTTCTTTTATCTTCACCATAACACATTTTTTCTCTCCTTTCTCCTAACTACTTGTTCTCCAACATGTAGCAGCAGTAGTAATGTGGAGATGAGTTGTGCTTTCACGGGAACATAAGATAAGACGAGAAGCAGAGGAAGAGAACAAAAGGATGCGAGAACACTTTGAGTGAGCGAGAAGGGAGGGCAGGAGAGAAGAAAAGAAAAGAGGGAACAAGACAGGAGAAGTGAAGGAAAGGAGAGGAGAAAAGAGGGAAGAGGAAAAGTAGATTTGGAGGAGGAGAAAAAAGAGTCTAGAGCAGGCTCAATAAGTTTGAAGTACATGTAAAGGAGAGGAGAGGTTTAAGGAAATAGAAAGAGAGGGATGAAGAGTTCGGGAAGGAGAGAGAAAAAGGATGTGTGATGGAAGGACAGAAGAAAGGAAGAGTGAGGAAGATGTTATCTATTTTGTCTACCTCTGCAGTAAACTCCTCTGTATTTCATATCTACATCTCTTTGACATATTATTATTACCATTTTTATAATTGCCTCTATTGATTTCATAAGACTTTATTATCTCTGGTTACTTATCATTATTGATTACTAACAAACATAATCTCAACAATACTTCATACTAGTAAAGAGAGGACGACAGAGACACTTAAGAGGAAACAAAGACACAAACAGGGGAGTCGAACTTTCCCCCTTTAGTTATATTGACCTCAGTATAACAATACAGGTATAAATGTTAAATATAGAGATTGAGTCAGGTTTGATACACTCACAATACTTGTTAGTAGGTAGATCCATTGTGGCATGGGTTCTAATAACATAATATTTACAGTCATATCCTTTACAGTTATACTTAACATTTACAGTATTGTGCAAGAGTCTATTTACATAATACAAAGTGAGTGAACTAAAGAAAAATCTAAAATCAAATCAATATTTGGTGTGACCACCCTGTGTCTTCAAAACAGCATCAATTCTTATAGGTACACTTGCACAAAGTCAGGGATTTTGTAGGCATATTGTCAGGTGTATGATTAAACAATTATACCAAACAGGTGCTAATGATCATATATTCAATATGTAGGTTGAAACACAATCATTAACTGAAACTGAAACTGAAATACAACTGATTGAGGAACAGCCACGGTGAGGCTTCTGAAGACAGTTTACTGTCAAAAGTCATACCACACCACAAGACCGAGCAACGAGACACAAGTTAGACAGCATCAGCAAGGTCTCTCCCAAGCAGAAATTTCAAGGCAGACAGGGGTTTCCAGATGTGCTGTCCAAGCTCTTTACAAGAAGCACAAAGAAATGGGCAATGTTGAGGGCTGTAGCCACAGTAGTCAGCCAAAGAAACTTACTGCAGCAGATGAAAGACACGTCATGCTTACTTTCATCAGCTCATCAGCTACCAGGTCAGAAATGCCGACAACAGTGGAACCCATCTACTGTCTGGAGAAGTCTGGTCACAAGTGGCCTTAATGGAAGACTTGGGGCCAAATAGCCATACCTCCGACATGGAAACAAGGCCACGCGACTTAGCTATGCAGGATAACACTGGAATTGGCAGAATGTCAAAATTGTTTGTATTTGGCTGTAGCAGAAGGAAGTTTGTTTGCTGAAGAGCTGGAGAATGACTGTCTGCAGGCGACAGTGAAGCATGGAGGAGGTTCGCAAACGGAGTGACATTTGGTCAGAATGAATGGTCTCCTCGATGCTGAGAAGTACAGGCAGATCATCATGCAATACCATCAGGGAGGCATCAGATTGGCTCCAAATTTATTCTGCAGCAGGACAACCACCCCGAACATACAGCGAAAGTCATTAAGAACTATCTTCAGTTTAAAGAAGAACAATGAGTCCTGGAAGTGATGGCACTGCCCCCACAGAGCTCTGATCTCAACATCATCGAGTCTGTCTGGGATTACATGAAGAGAGAGAAGCAATTGAGGCTGCCTAAATCCACAGAAGGACTGTGGGGAGTTCTCCAAGATGTTTGGGCCAACCTACCTGCAGAGTTTCTTCAAGAACTTTGTGCAGTGAATTTATGCTGTTTTCAAGGCAACGGGTGGTCACACCAAATGCTGATTTGGGTTAGATTTTTCTTCTGTTCACTCACTTTGCATTTTGTTAATTGATGAATATAATCTATCAACATGTCTATTTTTGAAAGCATTCTTACTTTACAGCAAGTATAATTATAAAAGACTTTAAATATTTTCCTATTTTCAACAGATCCCCTGTGCCGAGCCAAACCAGCAATGAATGTATCTGCTAACAAGGGTAGAGAAGTACGAAAGTTGTTGAGAGACATGCTAACATGTTGGTTTTGGTCTTTTCGTGGGATATATTGATAATAACAAAAGAAGTAGAATTATGTCAGCCTTGATTAAAACCATATTCAGCACACAGGATAATTGTGTCAGCACGTAAATGACGTTACTAAACAAAGTGATTGTGTTCCAAGATCATACCATTTATGTTGACATTTTAAAAGAATCTTGTTATTTTGAGGAAATCAATCTTAAGTCTGGATGCACAGATGTACTTAAGGTGGTGTGTGGCTCTGTTCCACATTCGTAAAATGATTTGTGGATCAATTATGTGTTTTCTGTGGAGATGTTAGACTTTATTCTGCATGTTGATGAATGAATTATGCATACTGCCACCTGAAAGTCAAGAAGATATAAACAGAAATTCAAAGGTAGGATGTCAGGGAGGGGTCGTCATAATGAAGAAGAGAAGGAGAATGAAAAGTGTTAAAACGGGGCTGGAAGTGATAGATAAAGAGGAGGACTGATACAGAGATAGAGATAGTGATAACTTCACCCTAATTCTCTTCTGTATCAAACACTGACCTCCTTTAAGCTTGAGAAGTTCCTTTTAAAACTGTGTACTCTGATCTGTCAAGGATCAGAGTCTGTAGTCAGTTTGTATTCATGTCACACCCCCTCTGGATGAGAACACACCCCTTATAAAGAAAGAAAGCACAGACTCTGCAGTGTTGCAAACTGATTCTGCATAATTTTCCCATTTTGATGATGCATTTCATGTGCAACCCAAACTATATTGACTTGCATTTTTTGTATATGCAATGTTTGTAGCAAAATGAATTAAGTGTTGGCGAGCGGCGCATAACATGGGCATCGATAGTGCCGTCGGGCAACTTACAGATGGTGTAATTATCTCCTCATAAGGTTATTAGAGGATCAATGAAGCCTGGTGGCCTGATGGCAGAGGTGAGCTGATGACGGATGGAAAATGGTTATGATGAACCGACTGCAGAGGTGCAGCACAGCAATGTTAGAGAGGGAAGAAAAAAGACAGCATGGTCTTCTTGGATTTGTGCATGGTATGTACTTAAACATAAGAGAAAGAGGTCAGAGGTACTGTGATGTACTTCCTATTTAAGTGATTTGTCATTGCCTTTCAAAAGAACCCATCTTGTTAGGTATTGGGAATGGCTATGGTTCAACTAACATTCACTGTTGGTAGAGGATGGGACATAAATGATCTCTCTTGTGACAGAGAGAGTAATTGAGACGATTCAACTTCCTGCCAGTCTACATGCCAAGTTTTTCTGAACAAACCAGTTTTACAGAATGAAAAGTGAAACCATCCACAGTGAGTTAAAGTAAGACATGCCCTCTTAATGTCATTTCAGACATAATGAAGGGTTATGGAGTCCAGGTCCGTCAGTTGCTTAGACCACAAAGCAGAACACAGCTGAACTCTGGGTCAAGTGAGGACAGCTGGCATCAGCTGGTTCACCCAAGATCTAATTTACACACTTTTATATAATGTGTTTTTTCCTGTTAATGACATTTTACTTGACTGTTTGATTCACCAGCAACACTTCTGCATCCTAAATCTGTTCATATTATCTGTCTAAAACATTTATCTTGCCTGCTTCTATGTAGAGATTTTTTGTTACAAAGCACTTATGAAAGCAGAAACAAAGTGCCTCACAAAATAAATACAGTTATGAGCACCGGAAGAAAACTTTAAGAATAAAGTACACAAAGGACGAATGCACAATAATACATACAACAATAATTGAAATAAAATACAGATTGACTTTAACATAAGCACAAGACAGTACTTTAATGTTCTTAATACTGGTAGAATCAGTAGTAGTAGCATTTGCCATAGTTGTTGTGGTCATACTAGTTACAGTACCAGTAGTATAGTAGTAGTAGTAGTAGCAGTAGTAGTAGTAGTGGTAGAAGAAAAAGAAGGACATAGGTAGTAATGATATTAGGAGTAGCAGCACCATTACGAGTAGTAGTAGCAGTAGTAGCAATAGTAACAGTAAAAGTTGTAGTGGTTTTGTCCAAGTAAATTAAAACCCACCAGGACTGCCATCATGTGATAACCCTCCAGAAACAGGCTGAAGGCCCAGTTTGGGCACTAAGCTATAGCCAATCCATAGTTTGAGAAAACATTTCTGTGGTCAGAGAGAGCAGTATGTCACTGTAACTAATGACCAGACTCAGCCTAACTGTACCCATAATTCCATTCACTGGAACCAGGAGCTGCAGTTTGCCCTGGGCTAGCCAGGCGGATCTGGCCTCAGTTAGGACAACATGGCTTGTTTTCTGTTTCTATCCAACAGCAAAAAAAGAATTCCTTTTATTCATCAAGAACAGCCCACAAACAAGAATTTGTCCTGGCGACAGATACATCTTAGACATATAGAAGGCCACCTGTAAAGTTGCTTTGAACTAAGTATGGGTTTGTTGATCCACCCACTTTTGTCACTTGACCAGATCTGTGTTGCAGTGGCAGCAGGTCAAGTATTTTTTTTGCATTTAGCAACTCCTTGACTCTTGGTAGTGTGCCGTAGCTCTGAAGAGTTCAGCAGGCCTAGCAAGTTAGCCTAACTGGCCTTCTCCTCAGCTCTGTCCTCCAGCTTGTCCTGGAGGTCCTGAGACTTTCCCAAGCCAAGTCAGATATGTAATCCCTCCAGTTTGTTGTGGGTCTGCCTCAGTGGACTCCTCCCAGTTGGACTAGAATACATCGGCAGGGAGGCATCCTGCACAGATGCTGAACCACCTAACAGACTCCTTTCACTGTGAACGATCACTGTTGGTTCTACTCGAGTTTCTTGCTGATACCTGAGTGTCTCATTCTGGCCCAAAGTACTGCTAACCAATATATCATACCGGAACCCAGAATTTAATGGGCTTAAGATTGTAGTGTGTAGTATCACGCTGCAGCATCTGCTCTGCTCTTTGTGTCGGGGCTGAGCTCCTCCACACACACGAAGCAGCCAGCAGAGCAGAGAGGCTGTGGTGGAGACAGTGAAATGAACCAGGTGAATTGAAGAAAACTCCAAGATTACTCAAGTTGAGGACTATGCTCTTTACTGTAACTACGTTCAATAACCTTTAAAGTAAAAAGCCAATTGTTACATCCCAGCTCACTAGGGGAAAGGGGACGTACGCATAAACCAGATGTACTTGGTATGGTGGAAAAGTTATTTATTTATACTAGAGTTGACAAGGTTTTAACAAACTAAAGTTGGGCAAGTGGGTGCTGTGAAAAACATAAACTCAAGATAAAAGAGATCCCTCCAAAACAGGGATTACTAACTCAAAA
Organism: Micropterus dolomieu; assembly: GCF_021292245.1. Lineage (NCBI taxonomy): Eukaryota > Metazoa > Chordata > Actinopteri > Centrarchiformes > Centrarchidae > Micropterus > Micropterus dolomieu. The sequence goes on from NC_060170.1 coordinate 6,693,576, forward strand.
CAAAACACAGGGAGCGCAGCACCCCTAAACCTAATGTACTAAACAAGGGAAAATCCTACGTGTAGAGTGGGTGTCAGTACTTACTCTAAAACCTAGCCCAACTCCGCAGACACACGGTTAAACACAAACTAACTCAAGGGTGTCTCCTACTTTAGCTAAATAGCTAACACAAAGACTAATCTCAACAAAGAAAATACTGACTCTCAGTAATAGCAGTAACAAACACAAGCAGGCCACAGAAGTGAAGCTGCTGCATTATTTACTAAAAATAATAATAATACCATATATCATCTCTCATGTCATTGCTAAAAACAAACAGGGCTCTCCTACTCAGGCAAATAAGATATATATATATATATTTTTTTTGTCATGCAGTAGTTATTACCTTACATATAATCTGCCACAATGACTATTCTATCCAATGCTACAGAAACTCTATGATACAGTGACGCAGAGGAAACGCTGCCCTTAAATTAATCTAATACTACATGACTGTCTACAACGAGGACCTGCAACTGTGTGTTAGATACTTGTTCAGCTCACGTTTATTCACAAGTCCCCTCTGGTTTAATCATTTCTGACACGCCGACTGTAACTAGAGACACTACAGTTTAATCACTCTTTAATATTAGCCTCCTCCACTGATAAACACGGCATTAGCTTTGTGGCTAATTTAGCAACAGGCAGCGTTATCTGCAGTTGGCGATGTTGGAAAATATTTAGAAGTAATAAATTAGAGAGAAATGAGAGGTCACTAGAACTGGCAAACTGTTTCGGAAATTAATCTACAATCACGTCTGTCAGCAGCGCAGCCTCCAACACTGTGTTACCGTAACATTAAACACATGCTGAGCCTGGAGAGGGCAGTGAAAAACGGGAGGGTTAGCGAGTCTGGTCTCCGAAGAGGAAAGTGATGAGGGCTATTTTTATAATTATATAAGTCATGTAACTGACATGACAAAAGACCAACTCACTGGGAACAGTGAGTGTCAGAGCTAACACTGGCTCTGAGCTCTGCAGTCAGCTGTTGTTAACAGAGGAGCTGCAGCGCTCCCTCTGGTGGGCAAACCGTGCAACATTCATGACATGAGCGAAGGATCCGACTCTATGTTTCTCTTTTTTAATAGTCAGATATCGGCTGTTATAAATGCCGATGCAGATATATCCGCAAGTAGCTGATATCGGCAGATAATAACTGCAAAACAATAAATCGGTCGGGCTCTATGAATCACATCAGCAGAGAGAGGAGCAAGAGGAGGGGGAAAGGAAGGACTGATACTGACTGATGTCTGTGTTCTTCATTCAGCTTGACTGATTTTATTTTTTTGACATATTAGATTTGTTTCCGGTGAGATATTATTGAGTTTATAAATTGACTATGCTGCTGTAAAGTCCAGGACAGATGTAAGGGTACAGTGTGCTTCACTTGGGGTGGTCTGATTGAACTTGTGCACAGTTGATGTGAACTGTTAAATCTTAAGAGTTCCTTCCTGAAAACGAACTATCCCATCTTAGTTAGCATGCTAGTGGCTAGTAATAAATGTGTTTTAATAGTCACCAACTTTGGCATAACCCCGCATTTCAGCTATAAGCAGTGCACTGTGGGTTTGTTTTTCCCCACTTTCGTTGAGAAAGTATTTTTCAAAACTCATTCTCTTGAAACTACTGCGTAACCCAACTATTTCTGTCTTTTGTTTTTTGTCTCAAGTAAATGTCCCAGCCACGGTGGTGGAAGCCATGACCAGGCAGGAGTCCCTCCAGTCCTTCAGCAAGAACGGCAAACCCCCCTCCTCCTCGTCTTCCTCCTCATCCCCCCCTTCCACCGCCCTCATGCGCTCCATGGTCTTCCCCCACTCCCCCTGCCCGAGGAATTTCTCGCTGTTGGACAAGGTTGGGGTCGGGGTTCAGTCAGAGTCCAGTTTCAGCCAGTTGGGGTCGAAGAACCAGCGAATCCTGGCGAGCCCAACCTCCACGAGCCAGCTGAGCAGTGATTTCAGCGACTGGCACCTGTGGAAGTGTGGCCAGTGTTTCAAGACCTTCACTCAGAGGATCTTGCTGCAGATGCATGTCTGTCCGCAGAATCCTGACAGGTAAGACATTATCTATTAAAAAGGTAATGCAATCTCTATATGAATGTTGATGCTGGATAAACAGCAGAAACTATTACAAAGTTCACTAATTCCTTAATGCGACTTGAATGTTGACCAAGTGTCACAAAAGATCTGTTCCCACCAGAAGCATTTCAATATGGAAAAGAATTTGTAAGCGTTAGACTCGTAAACTGTATGGATTAAACTAATAGTGGTGTAAAAAGATGCTCCAGTGAGAGTTTGGGATTGACCCCTCAAACTTTCTAAAAACGACCTAAGGTGACAACTTTTTTAGCCCCAGCTGAAGCAACTGCATTGTAGCCAAAATATTGTAAAACGAGTCTAAAGCTCAATATCTTTGAAACATATTTACTTTTGGGCCCCATAGTGCAAATATTTGGGTACAAACCATTCAGACTATGATGCACAACCTGTTTGGAAAGTTTAATGGACATTTTATTTTTTTAGCTTCAAAGTATTGATCACATCAAGATCCACCCAGCAGAGAATGCGCACCAGTCGCCCAGGTTCAAATCTGACCCGTGGTTCATTTGCTGCAAGTCATCCCCTCTCGCTCTCCTATATTTCCTGTCCTCTTTGGCTGCACAAACTTAAATAAAAGATTTTGACTCTTAAGAAAGACTTATGGATAAATAATATTATATAATGTGATAGAATTATATGATATTAATATTATTATATGTATATACAACATTGGTAGTCACTTTTACAGTCCTGAGATTCAATGTATTTAAAATCAATACAGCAAGATACAAGATTGTTTCCTGTAACTTCTGATGGCTTAAAAGAGAATAAAATTTTATATTTCCACCCTTTCTATTTGGGTAGCGAAGCAAAAATGACACAGACTACAGTGTTTTAAATACCTGTTGTTGCAGTTTTTCTCAGCAAGCCGACAAACCAGACATTTAGTTCTAATAAATTCCTTCTCATCATCACATTTGTGTGTGACTTAAAGTGGGAGTTTGTGGATGAGAGTGAAGAGAGTGTAAAAGTGTTTGAGTGTGTGTAACATCTGCCAACTTAATTATATACAGCATGGATGGAGGAAGGAGGGAAGAAGAGGAGATGTGTGTGTTTGTATTTGTGTGTGTGTTGAGGGGGGGCAGAGGATGTATTGGAAATTTTTTGCTTAGCTTTATTTTTTGTGGTGAGAGTCAGAGCGGCGTATAAATCAGTGCTGTGCGTCAGTGAGAAATACCTCGCCTTACGGTGACGGGGCCAGGAAAACAGATGCCACTTATTCAATAAAGTAATACTCATAGGGAAGAAAAATGTAGGCTGGATATGGAGGGGGGAGGGAGGGTCGATGTGGAGCTGCCTGTCAATAGGAAGGTTTTATGGGACAGAGGAGCAGATAAAATTCAGCTGAACAAGCCAAATAGGCCTAAGTCCTGCAGCTCCAAGGCCCCACTGTGTCTGTAGACCAGTATGCCCAACACAGCATCACCCTGCCCATATAAACAGTTCTGCCCACTTTTTCCAGCTCACTTCCTGTAGCCCCAGTCAGAGATTTTTGTATTCTGCTTCGTCATTGTACACAGAACCCCAGAGGATGACAGGATGGAGAGCTGCAAAATACTACAAACCTAGTCTTGGATTTACATCAGGGATGTAAGTCCAACCCTAACTGTAATGGAAATAAGGAAGAAGATAATGGAAAATTGTAGGAGCAGGGCAAATAAGTACTCCAAACATCAGTCTAAACTGGCAAGACACATCAAAATTCTTCAGGTACAGCCCTAGTATTTTCCCTTCGAGGACATCCTTAGTGTTTTTCTAAAAAGCCATTACAACAAATGATTTTGCAAACATCACCAATACCCGCAGTTCCCATGAATCTAAGCTATAGGCAAGCCATAGATGCGCGTTCAAAACTTCACTAAGGAGGTTTTATACATCCTGTAGGTGGTTATAGAGGTCACTGAGGTTTTTGGGGTTCTGTAGGTGGTTCTAGTGACCCTTATAGAGGTCCTGCATGTCCTTTAGGTGATATGTTTGGTTAGCAGTCCTGCAGATGGTTCTAGTGGTAGTTTAGTTTTTTTTTAGCGTTCACTGAGGGGGGACTTGGGGTAGTGTAGGGGTTTCTAGTTATCCTTCAGGAGGCTCTAGCAGTCGTTGAGGATTCCTTAAGGTGGTCCTTGTGGTCATTCAGGAGGATCTTGGAGTCCTGTATGAGGTTCTGGTGGTCCTTTGGGAGATTATTGCAGTAACTGAAGTTCTTTTAGGTGGTTATAATGATCACTGAGGAGGTTCTAGCTCTCTTTTAGGTGGTCGAACACCCAAGCCAAGCAGCATTGAAGCTGTTACCATACTAACACCCTTTATGTTGTTTTTTTATCTACCCATTGTAGTCACCCATCTGTATTATCTGTGAAGAGTGTTTAGACATTAAACCAGTATACTCTGTGAATAAAGAACCTGGCTTTGCGCCTTTCTCTTTCCTTTCTTGATTTCTAAGTAATGCTTCTCTCTCCCCTCATCCCCCCTCTCCCTTCATACATATTTATTGATGTTTACTTGATGGGAACATTTGGTGCCCAAGACTGATGGCTCTTTATATCAGCTTAAAAAAAAAACCACCACACACCTCCTCTCAGCTCCATCTCTTTCTGGTTTGTTTTTTTTCTGCTGACTGTTTCTTTTTCTGAACTTTTTCGTCTTCCGTGTCATGTTTTCCCCCCTGTGTCATTTCAACAAAATCCATCATCAGAGGAGCAGTTTGTTTATGTCAGTGAGGCCTTGGAAGTGCTTTCGATTCAGTTTTAAACTTGTGTCAGGATGCAGGACACTGTTTAAGTTTTGTGATGGCAATGAGTGATGAATCAGGAAAAAAACCTGAACAGAAATAGACTGCGTTTCTACTTATAGGTTTGACATATTACAAAAGCAACGCAGTATAAACCACTGCAATGAACTGAATTAATAACCACAGCTTTTATGATTGATGTGTTTATTGCACTGGTGTTTAAGAGTCATTAGTGCTTTTACTAAAAATGGGGTACTTTTGGGAAGCACTTTGATCTCCAGTGTTCACAATTGAGGTCTCATTCTGGTGGCTGATGTTGTTTATGAATAAAGCATGTATGTGTATATCGATATAATCACGCATGTATATCAAAGGACATAGAGTTTACAGCATCGCAGAGTTGACATTTAAGGGGAATTAAATGCTAATGTTGTCATTTGTTTTTACTTTCTATCAATGCCTTGTCGAGGACTTGGCCTCAGCACACGGTTCTTCAGTTTTTCCAGTGACACAGTTAAACATTTAACATTCTCTATTACTCATGTAAGGATTACAAGAATCTCACACCAGTAATGGGGCATGTTAAATGTTTCACTCTATCACTGGAGAAACTGAAGGACCCTGAGCTGATTAACAAGTATGAACCTGAGAAAAACTTGTGGTTTTGATCCAGCATTTAGAAGTCACTGATTCATTTTCATGGTGATATTTTCACTTAATAGAGTTTCCAATTTTTTTCTTAATTTCTTAACAATTTTTATGTTTGGTCTAGCTTGTACTCTTATTCACAGTGACTTGAAGTCAACATTGAGTAACCCCACAAGTCAACATTGATTCGAGACCATGATTACATAATATAGCGTACAAAGAACATGGACAGTAATGATAAAACAATGGTTATAAGTGCAGTTTTAGTTACTTATATATAATTATTTATCTATTCTTCAAGAAGGCACCTACTTTACATGTAATGTTAGCTTTATTTAGATGGGAAAACAGTGGAGGCATTTCGAAGCAAGTTTGACCAAATCAACGATGTGTTAAAAGTTATATTTGTAATAAAATTTGAAAAAAAAACTACATCCTCTGCCTACTTGATCTCATAGTGTCTTTCAATGGACAGCAAGTATATTTTGACACAGTAACAGATAGGGCTGCAATGATTAGTCGACGTGATCGACAACGTCGATTATAAAAATACGTTGCCATGAAATTTCATTGTTGATATTGTTACAGATATGCTGTTTAAGGGACAGATAGTCTTCTTATTAAGAACATGTCTGGTTGTTAATTTCTAATTGCAATGCACACCGTGGAATGCTAGGGTCAGCATCGAGAAGTGGAAGCAATGGTTTTTACAAGTTTAGTACGCATTTTCATCACTAAATACACTTTTGAGAGGTTTTGAGGCGAGAAATCAACCGTGTAGAACTTGACTATTGGCAGTTTTAACTGAGTAACTGGGACCACTGCAGCAGCAACAACAGAGCAACAGAGGAAAGGCCACAACTGTAAGATAGTTTCAATGTTCGTACCGCTGTTATTCTGTATTTACAATCTGAGTAAAGGTAGTATGAAAGGGGACTGTTGCTTTATTATTCTAAATAAACATTACATTGTTAGTGTACAGTTGTAGTTTATTTTATTTTCTGTAGTTCCAAAGCAAAAATCTGTTAAAAAGTTAAACGTTTTAAAGTTAGAACCTGAGCTTATTGTTTTGGGTGATAAAGCCTGTTATCTAGCCTCTCCATAGTTCTTTTGCATTCTTGGTTTTGAGGTCTCATGGATGATGCCGACTAAGCGAATGCTCTTTTAGTTGTGTTGGCAAACACATTAGGCGCAATAGTAAATCAGTGACTTTAAGGAGTATCCTATGCTGTCCAGTCTTCTTCCCTGGTTTCCCCCTGGCGTTGATACTAGTGTTCATTCTGAATAGAAACCTTGCTCACTTAATGGTAACGTTAGCTAGCTAGGCTGTATTTTGGAGATCAGTAATTCACTTGAAAGATATTTAATTAGTTTAATGGTCTAATTTGGGTTAGGGTTAGGGGGTGACAAAAATAATCGTGACTAGTCAACTAATTGAATAAACAAATTAGTCTACTTCTGAGAGGAGCCTTGTGGGTAATCAATGCAGCATCACTACCTTCTGACTAAACTGTGCCCATATAGAGTTTAATAAAATGCAAATTCTCCAGCAGGGCTCAGTATTTCACTCACATATGCCCCTAAAAATAGATACATGCCAACAGGGGTGGACTGACAATAATTCAGGCCGGGAATATGACTCGACCCCAGACCACCTTGTTCACACAAACCCCCAGACCGCTAATTTTTGTGGACTAACCCTATTTGTTGATGTAACAGGTACCAAACCAGGTATAGTCTTGCCATGTTCATCTACTGACTTTTGGGACTGATCATTAAAGCAGCGTAGGTGAATACTGAGTTTTCAAGTTATTCTAAGGAACTTGAACATAACCCACAACAATGAAAGTAAGTAGGCCTATAATGCAAAAGTCCAAAAAGAACCCCTACACAAAAACCTATTGATTAGCCCACAGTCAGTCACTGGTGTCCATAAAGCAAACAGCACAATAATAAACACATCTGTCTGTCAATAATTTCTACTAGATCGCCTAGAGACTATTTAATGTTATCTACAGGCCAGGTCAATAAAGAAAATACAGAGATTCAGTAGCACACAGAAGCTGTTGCCATGGTTACAGCGATGTTTCTTCGCAGAGCCCTTATTTGCTTTTCCTTGTTTGCCTGTTTGTTCATATGAGGAGCACAGTGACAGCCCGCAGATCCACAAGAGGACGCAAGAGGAAGGAAAAGGCTTTTTACAGACAAACGCTAAAACATGTGGCCAGCTGCGTGGAAGCTCTTAACAACGGCAGAGAAGCCGTGTTAATGATGCTTATAAACTACTGTAAGTCAACACATCCCCCAGACTCTCAAACCAGTGTAATGTTATAACTAAATAAAACTGTAACATTGCATGATCAACAATAAACCTGTAACTTGTTTGCAGCCGACATTAATAATTAACGTGATGGCAGCCAGCAGGACGTAAATGATTACGTTACCATCACAAGTTTGGCAAGTAAACAAACGCTCATTCATCTTTTCATAACGGACGACAGTCGGAGTAAACCTCCCGTAGGTTGTAGCTAAAGAAAGAAGCAAGCTAACGTTAGATGGCCAATACTAACCTCAGGTTACTAACATATTTTGTGTTGAGCGCTTCTTTGTTTGGGTCTTGTTGTATGAAGTTTTAAAGCCAAAGTTTATGATGAATGGCACAGCAGCTGCCGGTGTTTGTTGTCCTCTCTCACGTGTAGCCGCGTGCAGCTGATACTACGTGTTTTGTAGGCAGGTTATAGGGTAACGGAGGGAGGGAATAACAGCAAGTTCATCAGACATTTCCTAAAAATAAGCTACTTTATACTTTATTCAGTCCCATCGCTGGGAAATTTGTCTTGGACAACGTGCAAAGTCAGTACATACAAAAACAACATACATTATAAGCAAAATAGAAACAAGTGGAGACACAATGGCAATAAATGCATACAATGATAGAAAAGAGAGGTAAATACATGTAAGACACAATGGCAATTCACAGTATTTTATCTCTATTAAACGCTATGATTGCAGTAGAAACAAAATAATTTTTCAGTCTGTTAGACCTGCACATCAAAACCCTATACCTCTTTCCTGATGGTAATAATTTAAAGTGGGCATTCAGGATATGAGTATCGTCTCCGACAATTTTCTTAGCATGGTTTAAGATAGAAGCATCAAACATCTCTTGTAGTGATAATCTCTCCTCACCCCCTATAATTTTAAAGGCGGTGTGTACCAAACGTCCTAACCTCGATTTTAATTGGACAGACAAGTTACCATACCATGCAGTGATGCCATATCTAATCAAGCTCTCGAAAATGTACATTGTTCACAAGTCCCGCACCTCGAGTCTCAAGTCAAGTCTGAAGTCACTGTGTGTGCGACTTAATTTGGACTCGAGTCCGAGTCTCAAACTCGAGTCCCCATCTCTGCCCCGGACTGAGTCTGTCTGCGTCACGTCGTCCAGAGCGGATCGCAGCCATTCTAGTCTGTGCTCACACCAGACGCGCTGCAGTGCGTCCTAGAAGTGTCTCTCCGCTGCACTCCAGTGTGAATCATAGCCATTGTGTTTTTGCGCAGCTTCTGTCAAGTGGCACAGAGCAGATGAACCGGGCAGAAAGTCAGACATAAAACGGCAGAGAATTCAGTCAATTTTCAAAATAAAATACCCTGTCCAGACTCCCTATCGTATATCAACAATAACAATAAAACAGGCAAAAAAAGAAACAATTTAACTACGTAGCCTATTTAATCATAGCAGAAGCATATAAAGCAAGCACTAATCACCAAATCAACAAAATCTAAACATGTCAGCAAAATAAGGCAGGCAAAGCGCTCTATTCTGAAATGCTCCTTGTGGGATGAGTAGAAGGGATGATAGTAGAAGCAAAAAAGGACAAAAACCAAGTCAAATTTGCTAATAAGTTTGCCATTTGTTTGAAATACAAATGTTACTTTATGATTAATGTATTTTTAAAACATGTCTACTTAGAATATAATGTTTTTAGTAGGTAATTGTCATTCTTGTGGTGGTTTACCGTTGAATCCAGGAGTGAAGGGACTGTTTCATTTGATAACAACAGCTAATTGTTTTTTTCTTGGCTGTTTAAAGGGCACTGCATGCAGTACTCTTGCATGGCCATGACTTCATGCACCCATGCCACCGGGTTGGTTGGCCTCTTGCACCCACGCTACCTGCTTGTGGAGACAGTTAACGGCAGGTCACTGAGAAATGTCCCAACTCTCATGACGGCCAATCCGCCACTGCATGCAAACTCGCAAAATTATTTACAAGCATAGTTTGCCGGTAAAGACTACCTAACTACAACCTACTGTAACCTTCCACCATCCCTCCACCTGGAAGATATCCCAGTTTAGCTATTTTGGTTCCCTTTTGTTGAAACATCACTTTGTTCAAATGGCACTTTTTGTGAACCGACCATTCACAGCCTGGATCAGGCAGGACAGTTTGACAATACCATGTTCTGCATGAATGGTTATGATTATTGACAAGTTAGTGCTTGGCATTAACAAATCAGAGACTAACTACCGTGTAGACCATTTTGCATGAGGATTTAATGATTGAAAACAGCCCATAAAAATGAGGCCCCTCTGTTGTCCAAGTGGAATTAATATTATGCGAGCAGTAAGCTGTATAGTATGCTATTATATGAAATTATAATGAATATAGCAACATTATATAATTCATATATTAATATTATACTAATATTATACCTTTTATTTAATGTATTCAATATCATAGTAATACACTCATTTATATTAGCCCCACCTCCAGGTTGTGGATCGAGCCTCTGCAGTGGACAGATGTAGATTAAGCCAGAGCCAGGATGCCATTGTGCCAATATGTGCTCCTTCTAGCCAGACTCCATCCATTGTTTTAAATATTATGCTTTAATCTTGTATACATTAATTGTGGTGTGGTTTACGTGGGTGGTGCTGGTGTTTCATGTATACGTCCCTGGTTCATAAACTAGTCTCACATTTCACAAACTGCAGTGCACCAGTAGAGTTTTCTGTGATCATCTAATCACATCACTGTGATGAGTGGTCAGCATTTTAAAAGCGTTTCTGTGTCAAATTAAAAAAAGATATGTTTCAATGTTTTAAAAAAGCTTTGCTAATATTATAAGGCCCATACAGAGTGTGCAGATACTAGGGTCTTCACTCCCATAGTCCTCCACTGGTGTAACATCATAATTGCACAGAAGGAGAGCACACAGACACACAAACAGTATACACATATGTATGTAATAAATTGTTTGTTAATAAAAATTCTTTGTGTGCTCCTATTTTTTTTTTTTCTTCATTCAGGAGCACTTGTTCTTCTTCTTGGAGCTGTGCTCTCAGGGACTTTACTGTAACTACACACGTGCATCTCTTATGCCTCAGATCACACAGCCTTCCTTTTAATCTTCCATACCACAGAATATAAGAATGTGATGGTCTTGTGATGCTCATAATTGTTTGAAAATATAAATGATTTATTGATGTTAAAATGTAAGGTGGGGCCCCTCTCATGTTTTAACGTCAGTTGAAGGCTCACTTGTTACTCTGTGAGCTGAGAAAATTCACAAAAACACAATTAACTCTAAATGTTTGAATGTCAGGCTAAAACAAGACAGCTTCTCTGTGTTGCTGAACAGTTGGCGTTTAGGAGATTTATCACCCAACAGTGAGGACATATTTGCATTTAAAACTAACACAGATGTGTGTTGTCTCTGCTGGACACACAGATGTGTTGAAAAATTACTTTCTGCAGTGTGTAGCTAAAGGAGTAACTAATAACGACCCATCACTGTGATGGACGGGCTTGTAGAAATTCCTTCATAGTCTATTTTTATCTGTCATGTTTGCCCCCTCCCCTGCGTGTACACAGACAGAGAGAGTCCTTCGCTCCCTAATGACTGTGAATAGTTGCTATATACTTTTAATACTATATTTACTACATATTTAACTTTTTCCAGATTTTTGGCCCAGAACCATAGTTCGGAGGACGTTGGTTTCTTAGACTCATTTAGCCTGGCTCATAGCTGGTAACGTACAGCATAGCCAGACTTCTCAGCACTTAATTTTTGCGCTGTGCCAGCACTGGAGTGAGTAGTAAAATAAAGTACGTAGCTTATAACAAGTGGTCCAGACCGCTCTGCTGATACAGGATGCTAACAAGATGTTGTGGTGGAAGTTTTGCAACCTGAGCATCTAGCCCTGTTCAAACATTTGAAAATCGTGACACATCGCTAGTAAAAACCTACTTTGTATACGAGTGGATTTTAACATGTAAAAGTAGAGGTCTGTGCAGTGTGTAGTTCAGAACAGGCTCTTAATGAACACACCATTTAAAACAATGATAAATAGTGCTATAATAGTAAGTATCCAGTGTTTTGAAATACAACACTTAATGAAAAGGTTCACAAAGTACGTATCGAATATGCACAAACAGGCAAACAGGCAAACGCTATCTCAGCCGCAGTCTGAAAGGAAGAGGTGTGATGCGAATTTGCGACAATCTGCATTAAGGGGTTAATGACAACTACCCCACGCCCCACCCTGTGATGACATGATATTGGCTGTTAGCTTGGTTTTTGTTCTAGGCTCCTTTGATGAGTACAACTGGTTTATGAGAGGACATTATGTGAGCTTTCTGCTTTGATAGGTTGGTCAATACAGTCAAAGAGAGAGGGCGAGCAAGACAAAAAGAGAGATGGGTGTTGGTGGAAAAGACAGGGAGAGAAGCAGATGAAATTGAGTTTTGTGTTTGTGTGGGGGTCTACAAGTAATTTTTTGTGTGCTTTGATGTGCGCGTGTCTGCTCACATACATATAGTATATATGTGTGAGTGTGTGTGTTCAGAGAGCCATTGATTGTGTATTGACGAGGCGGGAGCAGTGATTTATAGCCGCTGGTCTCAGGGGAATAATGTCTTCATACGAGGTGGACAGACGAGTCGTCCTCACAGCGCAGATATTACTCTATATGGATTAGATACGGGTCAATCAACGTACTTCACTCTGCATCACTGCGCGCTGCAAACACACTGAGTCCCAGAGGTCAAGTCCAAATCAACTTTAAGGCTCAGTAAAACAAAAACTCCTCCTGAGCTCATGGATGTACTTGTCTGTGATGCTTATTGCAGTTATTTAGTGATCCAGTGTTGTTATTTTGTTTTGTGTTTTATTTCTATTTTTGCTGCACCCAGTGGAAAGCTACGTTTTCCATCACAGAGCCTACAGACGGAAATATACCCCAATATACAATGTTTATACTCATATTACCTAACAGGTTATATTGAGATTATTATAATTTAGACATCCCCTTGTTAGTGTAGTTTTCTGTTTTACAACGTGGCATATCAAGACTTTTTCCTACAGTCGGTGAGCAGCAGTTTCAAACTCTGCAGCAACCAGACCCCCCTACCCTCCCCGCTTCTGGCCACCTTCTTGAACTCTGACCTCTCTATGATGAAATGAAAACATGCATGTGTGCCAAGAAACTTCATTCCCATGTAGTCTTAATAATCTGAGGAGCTGGTTGGCATGCAGTTTGGTTCTCACACACACATTCTGTCTCTTTCATCAGCTCATGTGTTAAAGGTGTGGACACAGCGACACGTTGACACTGACTCTGTTGTTGTTACCACATGTTGTGTTGAAAGGCGACGCAAGGTTTATTGTCCTGAACCGTGTTTCACAGACGTGTTGAAAATGACTAATTTTATAGATATCACACACACACACACACACACACACACACACACACACACACACACAGAGGCTCTCATCGTCCATCCAAACCAAGTATTATTAGTTAGCCTGTGAACCAAGTCGAAGCGTCTATTTTGTGTTTTTGTTAGCCTGTCGCAGTGTTGACTCTGAACATATTTGGATGTCTGTGCTGTCAACAGACTGTAACACCATCAGACTGAATAGCTGTGTGATGCTAACGGGCACCAAAAGAGATGCTGCTCAGTTAGCTGCACCAGGGTTTTTCTGGCTCAAAATGAGGTGGACTTGGTGACATCCTAAACCTTCAAGTGGCTCAAGCAAAACCTTTTTACAAGCAACGTATTTTAAGAGTTTTATTAATGATAAGATATGTTACATTTTATTTTATTAATAAATAAACTTTAATTGAAATACAACTTTAAAGCTAATGTGTTAACAAACAGCAAATCAAATATAACGTAAGCTATTGTTTTCATTAATAGTTCACAGGGGCCCTCTATGTGAATTCCTGGATATTAAACCTTCATCTGCAATTTTCTGCAGTGGTCCTAGTAATGTTACAAGCATGTCACATGACATGGTTATGCAATGTGTGAGACTGAGAACATGACCACAAATACTGATATACTGAATATCTTGTAAAACATCCTGTTTTTGAAATATTTGTATTTAAAGTAATCCCCTCTCACGCTTTTACACAACACTTTTATAAGATCTATATTTTTTTATAACTTATTTTATTTTCCTTCCTAATTATAAATATATGTGTGTGTATATTTATTTAAAAACAACTTTATTTCTGTGTAAATCATGGGTGTAAACAAACTGGCTTTGTAGTTGCTGTACAGGATGGTGTTCAGTCGCACGTAGAGTAGTGTTCACAAACGCTGACTGCAATGCCAAGGCATTTTTAAACGCCTGCTGCCTATATAAAACTATATTAAAACATTGAACGGCAGGGGAAAAGCAGTTTTGTTTTCTTTAGTGATCATTTTTGATGTGTGGCAAAAATGGTACAAGCGGATATTCTGTTGCACCCTCTACGTTGTTATTCAGCCAATCAGATCTCTTGAAGTATAAGTGAAAGAAAAGGTGAAACAGTTACTTGAGAAATCGATTATAGATAAACAGTAAAACAATTACAACTATTTAATAATGTTGTCAGTCATTTCTCAAACATATGTTCTTGCAGCTTCTCCAGGATTTGCTGTTTTCCATTACTGTAATTTTGGATTTTGGAGTGTTACAAGTACAGGGTCCAAAATTAGAACTCGCCAAATACGAGTAAAAAACTATATTGGCGAGTAAAATAAATGAGGTCAGCTGCCACCAGCAGGTTGCTGAAGTGGATCTACTTCCCTAAAAACTCTCATCACCGCAACACGTTTTGTTTTGCAGCGACTCTGCACAGTGGTATCTGCATTTAACGTATGACCGTCAACAAGTATTAAGTCTTTGGTTGACTTGCTGTCCAGTGTCACTTGTTTTTCATTTCACACAACTGCAGTAGGACACTGTAGTAACACAAACAGGGACTTTTGAATTTCTCTTCTGTGACAGCGAACGCAACACTTTTCAGTGACTATTCTGGTTAAATATCCACGTTATGGTTGACTGCAGTAACTTAACCACCACTTATAGGATGCACTGTTCTGTGACTGCGGCAGCGTTCTGCTACTCCTCTCACACACCGGGAGAGACTCGCTCCCCTCAACAAACCTGCTAATCTGTGTCACACATACAGGTTACTCACCTGCTAGGTTACTAAAATGTTGATTATTTTCTATATTGATTGTTTGGTTTGTAAAAAATGTGAAAATAGTGAAAAATGCTGTCACAATTACCCAGAGCCCAAAGTGACACCTTTAACAGTCCAAACCTCAACATTGTTAACAAACATTATTCAAATTATTAAAAAGAAAAGCCGTAAATCTTCAAATTTTTATACCAGAAAAATTACTTATCAAAATAGCTGAGACCCCCGGTAACAAGCACACGTGCCGTTACAAAAGAAACACTGGATCACTACATCGTATCTTCTGCAGTTTTATGGACGGTACATTTTTTCAGTTTACCAGCCTTTGGCCAGCAGACCAAAAAGTAAATTTTGGACCCTGAGTACAAATCCCCAAACCATGTGTGTGGTAATTCATGCGTATGTTAAATTGTGAGCAAAGGTTTGCTGATTTCATTCATTCATTCGACCCCCACTCAAGAACATATTTGCATATGCTTGTGTGTGCAAATATTTTGGTTATGCACATACCTCTTTGTGTGTGTGTGTGTGTGTGTGTGTGTGTGTGATGGAGGTGTTTATGCTTCACCTCCTCCTCCTCCTCCTCTTTCTCTCTCCACTGTAATAAACAATAACCGGGCATTAATCTCCCGGCCTGCTGCCTTAATAAATAATATCCACACATTCATCAACTTAAACTATTCACAATCAATGCAGCTCTTCATAGAAAACCCACCTAATAAATAGTGGTGCGGCCCACTGAGGCGTGAACTTATAGACCAGCCGGCTGATAAATGAACCGACCCCCACGGCGAGACGCCTTTTATGTGGAAAACTGCAAGTGAGAATTTTTCGATTTTATATTACACTATTTTACTCTTATTACTTTCCTCTCTGTGTGCGTGTGTTCTCGCTACATCCTCTCAGGGTGCAGTAGGTGTTTGTGATTTATTGGAGCATTGAAGATGTTGGTCTATTTGTTTTATTCTAGTTCTGGGGTGTTTACCTATTTGTAAGGTACTGATGTCAAGGTTTTGTCTTATTGGTTTCAGAATAACAATCGCTTTATTTTCTGACTGCTGCCAGCACACGGGAGTTTGTCCCGGTCGCACCGCTGTAGAGACATTTTAACTAACACAGTAATACAGAACACAGTGACGATCTAGGTGAAGACATTGTATGTGTGTGTATATGTATATGTATATATATATATATGAGGGGTTATATGAGCACAGTACATAATATACAGAAATGTACCTGTGTGGAATATGGTATTAGAGCTGCATATAGGAATGTAATGTTAAAACTCATCAGGAATGTACAGTTAAAAATCTCTTTAGTGGGAAAAGCAAACACGTGTAATTTTAAAATCAAAAAAACTTGTGAAGAAAAAAGAGTAAATAAAACATAAATATAAAACTATTAGAGTTATGTATTAAATTAAGATCAAGGGTAAATGTAGTGATGATGATGGTAGGCAAAATATAATGTAAGAAGTACTTAAATTACATTTAATGCATTTCTTTTTCTGTGTATACAGTTGGTTATTACTTACTTTTTTACTTTTACTGCATTTTGCTCCATAGATTCTGTTGTCAAATCTTCCTAGCTGGGGAACACTTATTATTGTTGTTATTATTAATGATGGTCACTGTTTTTTTCAGCAGCAGGGGAAACAGTTAGCAACCAATAAAATAATCTGTCTCTAAATATTTGAGTTATTTAACTTATCATTGATAACATTTAGGAGTTTTGAGAGTTTAAGATTCTGCCTTTTTTTTTACTCCACACAGTAAAAATGGCAGCACTTTCTGCTAATTAAAAATGAACAAATAGCTAACGGCGTCTATGCTGATGTTAGCCGTAGCTTTATGTCAGTGACAAAAGATTAAATTACAATTTTTTTTAATGAGCCTAGATGTTTCATACTTAAAAATGCTGTCATTTTGGATAAACTTTTGATGAAGGAAATATTTAATCTATAAACGGGATAGAATTTTGAAAAATGATCACGGAAGACAGAGAGAGAACGCAAGAAATGAGCAGTGTCCTGTAAGTTAAAACAAAATAACTAGATAATGATAGCAGGAGGCTGTGTGTTCAGCTCGATAAATAGAAACAGTGTACGATTAGATCTGCTGCTCTATGGAAGCAGGACACTCTATTAGCAGACACACAGCTATTGTTTGGTTGTTTGTTTCAGCCTGATTCACTCCCACTGTGAGCTCCAATTTGGGCCGAACACACACACACACACACACACACACACACACCATCTCTTTATATCTATCTTCTTTTCTTGTTCTGTTACAGTCTCTATCTCACTCTCTTTAACTACACACACACACAGACACACAGTGATAGATGGTCCAGTCATGATCTCGGCCTGCATTGTTGATGAGGGTCATGCTGCCATGGTTACCGGAGCAGTGTCCGACTCCCCCTGCCCCCCCGTGTGTGTGTGTAGGCTATCTGTGTTTGCAGACCTTACATTATGGGTAGTTGCCTCATCCCTCTTTATCTATTTTTGTATCTTAATGTGTGTTTTTTGTGTTTTTGTTTGTTTGTGTAATTATCTGTGTTTGTGTGTAGACGTGTGTATCTGTGCATGTATGTGTGTCTGTTTATTTGCGTTCTGCTTGTTTATGTGCTTCTTTACATGTTTGCGTGAGCCAATGTGAGTCTGAATCATTGCAATCATGTCTTGTTTGTCTGTGAAGTCAACTTTATGCAGCACAAAACCAGAAGTTTGTCTCTGGGGGTTACAAGCTATAAAAAATAAGACACTTTCTGTCCTGACAGCCTCAATTTGGAAAGGGCAAAACTCAAAGAAAAAAGAAATACATTAACAGCAGTCAGAGAATAATAAAGAGTACAGTATTCTACCAAGATCTGCCAAGTGCCATCGCTACAAAATACTAAGAATGAATGCATGAATGACATGCGAATTATATAAATGAATGAAAGAATTAATATTTGTTTGTTGTTTTTATAGAGACATACCTACCATAATAGCTACCAATACTGATTTTGTTTTCAATTTGTCCATGTGTCGTACAGATTATCTGACTATCATCTTACCATTTCAAGTCCTTTCATTATTTCAGTCTTACAACACAATGTAAACCCAATCTTTTTGCACCCGCTCCCACCCTCATTTTCTCACCTGTCTCTCTTGCAGACCATACCAGTGTGGCCACTGCTCCCAGTCTTTCTCTCAGCCATCAGATTTGAGGAACCACGTGGTGACGCACTCAAGCGACCGACCATTCAAATGCGGATACTGCGGTCGTGCGTTCGCTGGTGCCACAACACTCAACAACCACATCCGCACGCACACAGGGGAGAAGCCGTTCAAGTAAGTAACAGTGAGTACCCCCCCACCCATCCAACCCACCCAACCTTCTGACATCCTCTTGACCGCCTACTGACCCCCTCATTACTTACACCCAGTCCTAGCTACCAGGGATGTCACTTTTTCTAAAAATAATTTTTCAGTGAAGGAAAACAACCACAGTTTGAAGTTTGAATTGATCAGAATACAACCAACACAGGCTCACCTTAAACCACTTAGTAGAACTGACTCACTTACAACCTTTGCAGTTTTCAGTGCTTGTTACAGGTAACAAGCGTACAGATGATTCCTCAGATTTGATGTTGTGGTATCGCTAATATAATGTACGTCAGTTGCATTTTAGAAACTTTTCAAAATAATGCTTCACACATTGCCTCTCAGAAGCTCTGGTGTCCTTATTATCTGCTACCTTGTTGCAAATCTAGCAAATTGCATCTATATGACCATAAAAAATTTTAAAAAGACACTAATATGAGCCCTTTGTTTATAAACAAGCTACTGTATTATCTCTGGTTACTCAGCTCAGTGATCTATCGATCAGATCAGAGGGTCAAAGGCAGCAGGGATTCCTTTTATAATACCTAAGAAACACATAATTATCAATAAGAATCAGTGTTCATTGTTGGTTGAATAAGACCAATGCAGCAGTAAACAAAGAGAGTATTTATGAAGCTTTATACATTAAGAATGTGTGAAGCAGCTTTAACTTCTCATAACATCTCAAAGTAGTACATGTCATCTGGTTGAAGTAGTTTCTCTTGTTAAACTATGATGAGAGATACATTTGGAGAAAACAGGATGTATAACAGTTTTACAATTTCTGTAAAAAAAAAAAAAAAAAGTACAGAGTCACCTCCTCCCATTAAACTTCATAATTTTATTGCATGAGGAAGTGCAGTGAAAAGCCAGTGTGAGCTTGAGATGTTAAAGAAATGTTAATGGGAGCAAAGGGCAGTGTCGTGAGTCCTTTCCTTTGGGAAATGAAACTCTTTTTTGATGCCTCTGTTATATTGCATTTTATTTTAATTCCAATTTTCTTCTGGATTTTTGGTTGCAGAACAGGTGAGGGTGGGGTTCTGCTTAAGGCCCTAAAAGGTCTTGTTCCAGTTCTGGGAACAAACAAACTAAGGAATCTGCTTTGCCTTTCTTGGACCTGATTGCTTTTTACAGCTATTTTCCATTATTCATGATCCCACTGTGGACATCTGAATATTTTGTTAGTTCTGCTGTCATGCCGGCTGTGACCTCTGACCTTTGCTCTCCATACCAATGACTTGTGATGCTGGCCATCGAGGAAAATCATTGCTCATTCTTGTGTTTTGTTTGTTGTAAATGTCTTTGAATGAGAGCATCGGTGAAATTCAAACATTATTTAGTGTAATAACAGAAGCGGCTCCATCACAGCAGTAAGCAGCTTGGTAATACATCTCTGCACACTGAGACTGCTCATTTCCATTTCTTTACTCAGTGACTGATATAATTAGAGGGCAAGCCACACTGCAATTAGGGGTTTGTAGAGGCTGCTGTTGTCATGCTGTCATCCCGTCAGCATTGGAGGACAATAAAGATCCCCCAGTGGACACAGAAGTCAGCATTCAGGGGGAGGGCGGGAAGGGTAATAGATATTAAAGAAAGTGAAGAAAGCGAAATAAGGGATTTGAGTTGTGGGAAATCTAGAGGACACGTATCAGGGGAAAGCTCGGGGAAGCAAATTAATGTTCTTAATAAGCAATCAGAGAAATCCGAACTTGTCATTGACTTGGAGAGCGAAAGGGCGAGAAGAACAAGTGAGAAAATGAGAGAGAGAAAGGGAGCATGGGGGAACAAGAGATCACAGTGTAAAAAGTGAAACGACAAGCAGCAGCGAGAAATCCGGTTAAAGCAAATCAGCTTTCTTAATAAGCAATCGGAGGAAACCCCGAACCTTTTCATCAGCACTTCAGAGTCTCGGCGGGGGCAGAGCGGGACAAAGACAATCACGGACGGGCGTCAGAAATCTTTAGCAGATCGATGGCTTCTGGGAGTTATCTCCTTTTGGATGGTGCGGCGAATAGATTAAAGCTGCCACTGTCACTTTGTCAGGAGCAAAACGCTCAACTTTATTTTCCCGCTGAGGAGATGGAGGCGCAGATTCTGTGTGGTCGGCAGCTTTTCAGCACTGATACTCACTGGACTGTGGAGCCTGTCAAACTGCTGCTGCTGATTTCTCTGCTGTTCTATTGTTCTAATGTATTCTATTCAGTCTCTCAAAATAAAGCATTCGCAACATAAGTGTTCTCCTGAGGACTGAAGGAAGCAAAAGAGGAAGGTTTGTGTGTGCTAAGTAGATTCAAGACATTTTAATGACATGCTCCGGGTTTCTTTTTCCTTTTGTTTAGGTCAGGGTTCTACAGAGCCCCTGAAGTCCCATAAGATGATTTATTTTAATCTTGTTTCTAATAGTTAGAATTTTAACATTAAAGAAACTCATGAAGTTGTTGCTACTAAGAGCTCTGGGAATACATGGCCTAATAGAGCTGTGACTCTGTCAGTCTGGCTACAGTGCTGAAAAGAGACCTCGGGTTGTTCCCATTTTCCTCTATTAATGACGAGTAGTATACTGTTCTGGCATTACGTAGGGCCTTCCTATATGTTTTAAGAATGTCTTGTCAAATGAAACGAAAACTGTTTACCTGTGATTTCAATATTTTCAATACCCGGGGGCAGACACTGTCACTATGGGGTTTTTGCTAGGTAATGCTTAAGTGTCAACTCTGGGTTGTCATGAATTTGGTCCACTAATATCCCCAATGGGATGAATGCATAGACTGTATAGACTGTATGCCGTCTCTCTGAATCAGACCAGGTCTTCCCCAGAAAGTCTGCCAATGATGAACACCACCTCGACAACCAGCGTCAAAATGACGACATGCGGCTATACATGTCATCACTGGTCAGATTTGGTAGGGGTCCAGAGGAAACTACGGTGGCTGACATTGTTTTTGCATATGTACACACCGACTCAGCATTAATCTTAGTGACCTCCAGTTGGCGTAACCGGTAGTCATTACCGCCAACGAGAATAACAACCTTACTGTATTTACGTTTATCCTTAGCCAGCAGTTTCAAACAAGACTCAATGTCGCCCACACTGGCCCCAGGGATGCACTTAACTATGGCCGCTGGCTTCACTAACTTCACGTTTGTCAAAACGGAGCTGCCAATGATCAGAGGTGGTTTCTCAGCGGGTGTGTCGCTGAGTGGGGAAAATCTGTTCAGTGGTGAACCGTGGGCTTTAAATGCTTACGCCCATTCCTGTTTCGGATAATCATCCAGCCACCCTTTCCTGGCTGCTCAGGGGATGCCAGGGAACGGCTACCACAGGCTAACTCGGGTCGGTCCGGTGTTGTGCCGAATTCTGCCTGCCTGCCGAGAATTGCACCTCGCGGGTGTTAACGGTCATTTATGCTGAGAAAAGAGGTGGATGCAAATCTCGGCAGGTAGCCTACAAAATTTGATCTGCCGAATTATGCATCCACCTCTTTAGGTCCTTCTCAGACACTTTGGTGTGCTCATTGATCAAACAGCTTTATCACCATATTTTTACTGAATGTCAAGGAATGGTACTTCTACTAAGTGTAATAAAATATCAAAGGCTCTAAACGTTAAAATAATATAAAAAATAATAATAATAAAAATAATAATAAAATATATACTTCGAATCATTTATCTCCATTGATAAAGCCCACAAAGAACATTATAACGTTTAAAAGCATTATTTGGAGGTGCATGCAATTCTTGGCAGGCAGGCAAAACTCGGCATAACACCGGTCCGCACCGACCGGGGGCTGGCTAGCTACAGTAGCTAACACCGGATCTACCAAAGTGCGGAGCCGGACTTCTAAATCACTAAGCCTCACCTCCATGTCTACAGAAAAACTACACTTGTTACACATACCATTACGGCTAAAGGAGGCAGAGGAGTAACTGGACATCTGACACACCGAGCAGGAGAGCGAGAGGGAGAATAGGCAGATAGCCGTTGTAATGACAAATCTAACTAATTTAACTAGTATTTAGTGAAAGCAGCAAAACACGCTACCATCACACAAGCGCTGGAAATGGAAACGAGTCAGTTATCTTACCGCAGCATGTGAGCACCCGCTGATCATCTTGTGAGCACAAGATATAAAATAAAATCTTATGGGACTTCAGGGGCTCCGTAGAGTTCAGTTGTGAGCTATATTTCTTATATTTTTTATTATAAGTCAGTTAGAGATCTCATTTTGTTCCCCCCTACTTTTATAACATTTAACATATTTTCCACAATTATGTTTATTAAGCAGTATCTTATAAAGATAATGCTGAGCTTGCTATAGCACCAAGCAGCACCTCTAAAGCACAAATATTCCACCAGCTCACTGTTGATGTTTTGAGACTCAGAACACAGTTCACACAAAAGAAGAAAAAAAGAATATTAGCCAATATATCAGAATATCGGATTTTAAATCCCCAAATATCATAATCTATCTCGGCCTTAAAAATCAGTCTAATTATAATCCCATCAGAGTTATGTTTGTGTCTGCCTGATGAATGTAAGTCCCATATTCAAAGAGACACATACACAAAAGAAAAAGACCTAAGACGCACGGAAGACTGTTTGCTGGTATGAAGGCAGAATTTCCAAATAAGATGTATCTTCCAGGATAGTACAAAAATGCTGTTTTGCCAAGTTTAGAAGAGTGAAAGTGCCTCTGTCATTTTGTCAGATCAAAGTGCTCAACATTATTTTTCCCCACTAAGAAAAGAGGGAGGCGGCCGGCTTGTTTCAGCTCCGCACTTTGCCCTGCAGGAGAACCGTTTTCGTGTCTGTCCTGGTGGATAAGTTGCTGTGACAGAGAAGCTTCAGAGGAGCTTTGATGTCGGTTGCTGTTGTGGTTTTGTAGATTTACAGACGAATTACAGCAGGAACGTCCACTGTGAGGGCAAAGCATTTCAGTTCAGTCAAGGGTCTGTTTTGTTTTTCTTGTGCTGTAAGAAAATTTACAAAATGAGAAGGACTCAAAGAGAAGTCTTTCCAGAATGAATACTGCTGTTCACTCTCTATAAGATGCCTCACGCACATATTTTAAATGTATTTACTTAAAAACTGCAGTGCTTTAATTTCATGTGATTACTGAAAAACAGTCCAGCCTGTTTTATCAGATGCACTCATGCAAGGTTCTAACATTCACTAGTATCAGTTGTATAATGGGAACATCTTGCAGTTTCTCATCCTTACGTTAGTGAAGCAAAGGTTCAAATCTGTCTCCAGTCATTTTTTAAAAATTGGTTATTTAAAAGAAATAGTTAGAAGACATCTAACTTCACCAAAATATGGGTACCTTAGTTCAAACGTTAGCGTTCAACTGTAGTGAATTTTGACATGCAGATTTGCGCAAATAAAACCAGCAAACCATCTTGACCGTGCTGATTTTTGGGGGAACTGAGGCATTGACGAAGCTAACATATTAGCTGAGTTGCACAACCTGCAAGATGTTATTTATTCTGTCCAGTGTGACCAGGCACTTTAAGCGCCGGATGTATTCCAAATGAACACGTTTGTCTGCACGTGCAGGCCTCGTGAACCTCAGCAGGTATTGGGCAGGGCACAAAATCTACAACATGGGCACTGTCCCGGCTACGTGTACCCTACAAATATGATTAGGGTTTTTCACAGAATGATGAATTTAAACACATTTTACCGTTGAAAGAAAAATACATTGAAAAGCTGCCATAGCCTTTGCAGTTTTCAGTGCTTGTTATATAGGATTTTTAAGTATTATTGTCAGCTATTTATGTAAGAAGCCAAAACAAGTTGACACAGCTGATGCCACTGTTGTCCACACTATTAAAAACACAGAAAGAGCTGTATTGTTGCATTAGGTGTGATGTTCCTTCATTGTGAAGCCAGTTTCAGTTTTGTTCTGACTTTAGATTGAATTATCTTGGATGTGAGGCCGCACAGATATGAGAGATGATGTCAGGACAAACTTAAATCCAAAGCACTCTAAAAATTTACAAACACAAGGAACTGCACATCTGCAGCAAAAATCTTTTTTTCCATTAACACAAAATTGAACACATTTGTTTCTCACAGAAAGACAACATTAAACAGGTTACTGAATTGTAAATACACTGACTGTTTATAATGTGTTTATGTGGTTAAATGAACAGAACCTCAAGTTAAAGATCTTGCAAATGCCCATTGTTCAGTCCACACTGGGCCCAGCTTCAATACAATAATGTCTCTTCTTCCTTATCTGACTAACACCCCCCTCCCTCCGCCCCCTCCTCCTGTCTATCTAACAGCATGTTAGTCTTGTTTCAGGACTGCTAAGTCCAATACCTCAACACAGCTTTCTCTTTGAAGAGAAACACACTTCATCCAGCACACACACACATTTATATACATTTAACTGCCCCCTAACCCCCTCAAGCTCAGACTAAAAAGCTCCGTCTCTTCTCTCTTTCTATTGAAAGTGACAGTGACGCTGCTTTATCAGGCCTGGATATGTCTGTGCTTGTGTGTGTGTCTGTTAAAGTGTGTGTGAGATGGGAATACCCTCCCCAGCCCACTAGATAGATTATTGACAGGTGGACCTTGTGTGTGTGTGTGTGTAATCTGTCGGTCAGGTTGCGGAGATCAGGGCAACAATTACAGCTTGCTGCTCCGCTGGGCCTCACACACACTTTATACTGTCACTGGATATTAGAGTTAACAGGGAGGTGTGTGTGTGTGTGTGTGTGTGTGTGTGTGTGTGTGGACAGATCTGAAGGTTGTATCTGGGTGTTTGTGCTGTGTTGTTCTCTTTTCTTCAGCAGTGTGTTTCTGACCTTCTCTACATGCCGACTCTTAAACTAATCACTGTGTCTTATCTGTCTGTTTTGTGTGTTTCTTTTTCTGTATACGTGTGTGTGTGTGTCAGGTGCGAGCGTTGCGACCGCAGCTTCACACAGGCCACTCAGCTCAGCCGCCATCAGCGACTTCCCAACGAGTGTAAACCGGTGAACGAGAGCAGCGAGTCCATCGAGGTGGATTAACCTCTGACTGTTTTCTGACTGAGACCACGTCCACATTAAGGCGGCTGCATTTGAAAAACGCGTCTTTTTTTCTCTCCGTCCATCCTCACTGAGCTGATATTCTTCTCAACCAAAAATTAAGATTTTTTGATAAAAAATCCCAAGCAGATGAATCTGAAACTGCTGGCTTCATGTTTTATTAAGAATTTGTATCAAAAGCAACATTAGTGGTGCATAAGCGCTACTGAAGCCGACTCAGACCTTCACTGTCCCCAGAGGCAAAGCTCCTGAGGAAGACACACCATCTGCACCAGGCTGATATCAGAAATCTAATGGACAAAAATAGTCGACTCCATGACGAGTATACACAAAGAAAACGGCTCCATATTTATGTATTGATTTTATTTCCCCGCTCTCTACAGTGAAACCAGAAAGCTCACAGTGAAACTGGGGGCCTCGATCGATAGTTATAGATATAGTTAATGAGTTAACAACATATGGACATATGGAGGTTTGCGTGATTTAAACAGCTGCCTGTGGATATTAACTTCACTAAGCATGCCAAAGGGGCAGAAATACTACTGCGTGGGGTCCCGTAGTAACACAAGTTATTGTGGATTGTTACATTTGATGAAATGTAATCTAATCTTTGAGAGCAGCGAGTGCCAACCATGAAAAAACGCTTCAGAAATTGCTTAGGGTTGCACATTACACTTATTTAGCCTTTAGTGTGAGCCTTTGGAAAACTACAATATAAGTCTGTTAAGTTATTGCCATGTGATGTCCACTTTGTGATGGCTCCTTTTAAATGTCAGTACAGCCCATCCAGGGGTACAGGTGTTGTTATTAAGCTGTTTTCATACCGATTTTGTCAGATGACTTGATGATCAGGAGATACCGATTTAATGGTCTCAGTAGCAGGTAAACAGGTAGCATTTATGAGCCAGATTCAAGTCAGTATTTCGTACTTGTTCAGTTGTCTGACAGCAACAACTGATTCGTGAGATGGTCTGTATTGAAACACATTGTAGGTTGATGATGGAGAGTAGTCGGCACGTTAGCTGTGATCAGCAGTTCTGCTGTTGGCTGACTAAAGAGGAAGACAGAGAAGAGACTTTACGGTTTTCCTGTTGTTTTGGCATTTCAGTGTGGACGGAGATCTTCAGGAAAACAACCTAAAAAATGGCCGTCGTTCTTTAAGAGTGTTTTCAGATGTAGCTGGCTTATTGTGAACACAGACTGTTTACAGTTTTAACTTGACCGACTGACTGACTTCTGGAGAGGAGAGACATTGAAGCCACATTCATCCTACTGAAGAGAATCCTGATTCAACCAAACCAAAGATCCATTTTTTTTTTTTCAGCAGAGAAGAACTTTAGGACAAAGGCGTCGAACTAACAAACTTTTTTGGACGAGGATATTTATTGGAGACTTTTGGGAATCCCGTCTGGTTTCCCTCCAAAGAAAACTCTTAGATGAAACCAGGACAAAAACAATAAAATACCAAAAAATTCAGACTGATGGTCTGTCTGTAGCTTTACTTCTCGGTTTCTTTTTTCTTTTTGCAAAACCGATGCCAAAGGAGGGCGCGACCAAAGCAAACTGACTGCGAATGCACAACGAGCAACAACACGGACGTCTGAGGACGACGCTCGAGTTTTACATCACAAAGTGAACAAAATAAAATGACAAGGAGTATGTATTGTGAAAAAAATGACAAAAGAAAGGACAAAAGAAACATAAATTATATTTATCTTCTTGCTCATATCATGCTTCGAGCACTTTTGTTTTAAAATGTTGATAATTTAATTTTCTGATGTTGGCAAATGTAAAGACGACGGAGAAAGGAGGGAAATACTGAAGAGATAACAGATGTGATTTCTTATAGAAATAATCTCACAGTTCATAAAGAAATGTGTTAAATATGAAGTTGACACCGCATGTGTTTAAAAATGTATCTGGGTTAAAGTCAGTCCATGTTTTTTGTCATCTTAGCTTTTCTTACGTCGTGTTCCATCTGTTCAGTTTGTGTTTTATTTTTTTTTTTATTTCAGTATAAAGATGCCATGTGATCATCTGAAGCACAGACATCATAACATCCAAAAAGGGCAAATGTTTTCTGGTTTGACAAATACTTTCTCATCTCTCTCATGATATGTTTTGTCTCATAGAGTATATTTGCTACGCAATGCAAGTTTGAATCCATTCACAGGCAATCTCAGATGTGTAAATATTCCTGTGTCATCACGATACACTTTGTATTAAAAGGAGTGAGGGTAAAAGCACAGTTAATTACATGAACACCAAATAGGTTTTTGTGCCTGAGAGTTTAAAAAGCTTTAATAATAATAATAATCTGAAAACTAACTTCCCAAAGACCAACAGAGTGTTGAACCTGGTGGAAGTAAATCTACCGTCCAAACTCAGCGGGATGTTTCACTGCGGGAAAACACCTTTGCTTTTGTCACACAAACATCTGTAAGAGTTCATGACATAGGTAGATTTATTTTGTCACAATATATCCGGGTATAGAGTGAAATTGAGTTTATATCTCCCTTCTGCTACGTAGCAGACAATATGCATTAATATAGAAGCAATTTTAAAAATGGCAAAAATACAAAACATATATTCAGTGGAGCAGTGCTGACGATGAATAGGGTTAAAAGTCTGATAGCTTGGGGGGGGGGACCTGCTCTGCCTGCAGTCTGGTGGTGCGGCAGCAGAAACTCAGATATCTCTTCCCAAAAGGCAGCAGGGTGAACAGGCTGTAGCTGGGTGGGTACTGACCTTTAGTATCATTTGGGCTCTGCGCAGGCATCACTGATGCTCGGGAGATGGGTACCAATGATCTTGTGCACATCCCATTCCACCCCCCTACACACACACACACACACACACCCAATATGAAGGGTCAAAGTAGCTAATGGAAAACTATCACTTAATTCACACAGATTAACTTTACCCATGAAAAGTGAGAACTACAATCTTTCAGTAAGCTTTGAACGCAGCAATAGTATTTTTACATTTTCACAGATGGAGACTTTATTCCCAAAACTTGATGTGTGTTAGCCACAGATCGTCAGGTGTTGCATAAGTAAATAATAAAACACATTCCTATGTTTGAGATGGGTTATCTCTCCATGTAGACTGATGTGATAAGAAGTCCTGATGTTTCGGTGGTGATGGCCGACAGGACGGTCATGCTGGAGCTGAACCAACTCAAACTCTGACGTGTTTGTGTTACTAAGAGTAAAACAGTTTTGAGCTAGAGTGAGACATCCCTTTATTCAGAATGCAGATTGATCCAATGCTGTATATAGAAAAATACAAACACAAATGTGAATATGAACCAGAGCTCTGAGCAAGTTCACTTTCTCTTCACATCAGTCAGGATCCAGAGGGTGAACAAAAATGTGACAATTAGCCCTTCAGCTGTCCTTTATTTAAAGTAAAACACAACCTGAATTACAGACCAAACATGGACACCTGATGACATGTTTAGATATTTCTACAGGCCATAGTTGTGTTTGACTGCACCAATCTTCCATCAAGGACAACGTTGGAAATAAGTAAACTTACTGTCGTCTATTCTTTAAATCCCCAAACCCAAATTCACCCAAAGTCACAGCAATAATTCGAGTGGAGTGGAAAATATTAATCGATATTTAGCATTTATTTTTCCTCAGTTAGTTGGAAATAAACACCTTTCCTGGATGAAATCGACCTCTGGAATCAGCTGAACACAAAGTGAATCTTGCTCGGCCCTTCTGATGGTGATAATCATTTCCTCTGTAATATGACTGACAGAATTAGAAGGGACAAAAAACGGTCATGGCAAACAGAAAGACTCTGACGAATCCATTTTGACTCGATCTTGTTTGCATGAATTCTCTGACTCCTTTCCCCCTTTTTTAATGAATGACAAAATAAGATCAAAAACCACAAAGTTCCAAAGGAAATAAAGCTGAAATCCAGTTTTGATTCTTATCAGGCATGTTCTCTGTTATTTTATTGTTCTACAGTGTTTATCCACACCACTTCACACAAGATATGTTCAATCCACCAGTAGTCCTCGAATGTTTAAAGGCAATATGAGGAGGAGTGGACCATCATTCCACAGGCCACAACCAACAACCTGATCAACTCTATGCGAAGGAGATGTGTTGCACTGCGTGAGGCAAATGTTGGTCACACCAGATACTGACTGGTTTCCTGACCCTCCCAGGCACACCTGTGCAATCCCCATGCTGTCTGATCAGCATCTTGACATGCCACACCTGTGAGGTGGATGGATTATCTCGGTAAAGGAGTAAGTGCTCACTAACAGATTTTGACAGATTTGAGAGAAATAGGCCTTTTGTGTACATAGAGAAAGTCTTTGAGTTCAGCTCATGATGAAGGGGGGCAAAAACAAAAGTGTTCCGTTTATGATTTTGTCCAGTGTATGTGGGTCACGTCAGTTACAGCGACTGAGAGGTGGAGAAGCTGTGTCCCTGAGTATCAGTAAAATGACAATAAATCTAAATTGAACGTAACGAAGCAAACAGAGGCATGTCCGTACTGAAGTAGCTGGCTGCTCCTCCCTTGCATCACTATAGGCTAGTATTAACTAATCGCTCCACATTTGCTTTGTACTTTTACATCATTTGTTGCAGGCTAAATCAACACTTTGACATAATGCTGGTGGTACACAGGCTAGTAATGTGGATCGCATTAGCTGGTGAAGTTATGTGTAAAGCCATAATGTTACAACTATAGCATTTTGCACCGGATAATGTTAGCAGCTGGTAGGCTTTAGCCGGCGAGCTAACAATCATCCTTTCTGATGGTAGCTGTTTTCACATGACATCATCTGATTCTCTTTTTATGGTGTTAGTAGACTGCTTTTGGTTAGCTGCAGAGTTGTCACTGTAGTCGGAGAGATGCTCGGAAGCCAGAGACGTTTTATAGAGGATAAGGACTTTGCGGGAGCGTGCACAGGGCTCCATCCCAACCTGATTCCTTCACATAAGAAGCAGAATAGTGGCTGCAAGCAACAAGAGAAAACAGGTGTGTGGTTCACTTCTTATTGAGGTTACAGCCCGTTGACAAAAAGGAAGTAAAAAAGTGATTTATTAATAAGTTATTTCATTGAAAAACTAGATATAGACCCTTTAATTAACAAATACATTTTCACTTTGCTTCAATCTTCTCTAGAAATTAGGTGAACTGTCATTTTGTGTAAAAACCACCGTGAATAGAAAATGGGTGTGGCCTCTGTCCTGCCCCACATAGATCACCTGCTATTATCACTGGTAATTCTGCTTTTCATAAACCGTCACACAGGAAGTTAAGTGATGGATCAGCAGCTGCCTCTACTTAATGTTAATAATCTGCAACACACACACACACAGCACTGCCTTGACCTCAGCTCTGTCAGTCTGCAAACACAAACTGGACTTTCCACTTTCCAGTCTGATTTCAGAGATTACTCCCGCGAGGACTCAACAAATTCACCAAAACAAACTCAGAGCCTTCAAGCATCAATCACAGCTGTTTTTTTCACCGTGGGAATCGGATCCAAACCCAAACAAATGATCACATAACCAAAGGTTTTGTGTCTTTTTCTTTTTGGTAAATGTCTGAATGAGTCCAGATTCAATTACATGTGATGAGATTACGGAAGTGGTAGTTTTAATTAGAGGCAGTTAGTGTGAAAGAGGAAAAACAAATAGAAATTGCTGACTGAGGGCTGAGGAGGAAAAATGGTTTGCAACTGTTTGGAGTTTCAGTTTTATTTTTTTGAGCAAGTTAAAATAAAAAAGGACATAAAAGAAAGGTGCGAGGAGAGGAAAAAACTCCAGAAAAGGCTAATTAATAAACTCTACCAAAATAATATAAAACAGGGTCATAATGTGAAAGATATATCCGAATTATGTCACAAAGAAAAATACTTGGAAACCTGGGTGAAGTGGGAATTAGTTGTAGACAACTGGGCTGACATCTAACTGTAAGGATGTTGAATTTAATCAAATTATAATTAACGGAACTTTAAATTTAGTAAATGACATTTTAGGGAAAAGTTACTGGGTGAGTAAAAAATAAAGTATCAGTAAAATATACATGTCTACAGTACGAGTAGCCCTACACATTGTTAAAATACCCTTTTACAGTGTTAAAATTGCCCAAAATTTAATATAATTAAACCTGCAATTTCAGTTTTTGGGGTTGCAGCAGAAATAAGCTGTGAATACATGAACACAATCATGTTTTCAGTTGATATGGTGAACTACCTCCTTCCACATCCAGCAGACGCAGAGCAACAACGTCATTCAGTTGGAGTGGTGTTTGTGTCACCTGATGTTTTTGAATGTTCACACTCTTTTAGCTCTGTTTTTGGTCTCCACCAGCTCCTGAGCGAAATATCTTTCTTTTTAATTGATAATGTCCCACATTGTTTGTTTTTTGTGCTGCTTTTTCACTAAAAACAGCTGCCTGCTGTGGCCTAAAACAACAACTGATCAGAGGTAAAAACGAAACAGTAAAACCAAAATACTAAGCTGAACGATGCTAAGACGAAGATCATTTTTTGGGGGGGGGGCTTGTCATTACGAGCGACACCAAGAATATTAATAAATTTTCTTGCTTTCAGTTTTCATCTTTAAATTAACTATTAATTAAGTTTCATTATTTAGTCATATTCTTCTCACATTGAAGTAGCTTGTGAGGTCAGTTATCAGATGAAAGTAACAAACACGCTATATAGAAATCACTCTTAAGAAAACATCTTAAGTGACTGATGGGAGGTCTGGGTTTTTTTCTTCTTATTATTATTATTATATTATATTATAGCATTTATATTTTATTAACTGTGACAGCTACAAGAAGATGATAGAGAAAATAGGACATCAACAATAACAGTTTTAGTCAAGTGTCAGTAAAGTTCCTTGGCTTTATCACTGTGTGTGTGTGTGTGTGTGTTTAATGGTTGTAATGGTTTGCTTTTGGTGGAATTTCCTGTCGGGGGAAAAAATATTAAACGGACAAGAGGTCGCACTTTCAAAACCAATTAGACATGAAGCTGTGGACTTTTTTGTGTTAATTGGAAACATGTTGGAGGAGAAAAGTGGGAAAGTTTCACTGTGAGAAAATCTGTCTGCTGTTAACTCGACCGGGTTAAAAGGTGTGTGTGTGTGTGTGTGTGTGTGTGTGTGTGTGTGTGTGTGTGTGTGTGCGTGTGTGTGCGTGTGCGCAGTATATTTACTCAAGTACTTACTTGAATTTTACCATGTTCTGCTATTCTAGAGGAAATACTGTACATATTTTACTGCACTACATTTATTTGAATGCTTTAGTTACTTAGCAGATAAACATTTGACATACATTTCCTCTGTAAACTTCATAAAATATATAAACTGTTCAAAGGCCCCAAAGATTATAGAAAAGTAAAACTATTCTTCTTTACTCTCCCAGTAATCATCTCATGACCCCTCAGATTTATCTGGTGACCCTTTGGAGGCGCCCAAGCCCTATGTTGGGAACCACTGGACCAAACTAGCCAACTGTATATAAGGTAGTTAAAACTAGCTAACTGTACTGTTTCAAAGTAGGATTTAAATGCAAGACTTTTGATTGCAATGAGTATTCTTACATTTTTGTATTGTTACGTTTACAGGATCTGGATACTTCTTCCATCGCTGCCTCTTTGTAGCAGTCATTTTGGACAGATTTTATATCAGGTGATAAAATAATAATAAATGTACAACGAACACTGACAAACACATCAACATTTGTTTTTTAAGGGTTTGTTTTCACGTGTTGTTCTCACTGGACCTCCCAAAATCAATCAGTCAATTCTATATATATCAGCAATTAACAAGAAAAAAAGTTACAATATATTTTACTGTATTTTGCTTGTTAGGTTTCCTCTTCTGTTCATATGAAAAGCATTTGGTTGTCACTATTGTGTGTTTGTGTGAAAGGTATACATTTTTACATTTTGCTACTTTTAGTACTTTTATGCAATAAACAGCAACAGAAATACGACCCCAATTCCAATGAAGTTGGGACGTTGTGTAAAACAT
This sequence comes from Micropterus dolomieu, assembly GCF_021292245.1. NCBI lineage: Eukaryota > Metazoa > Chordata > Actinopteri > Centrarchiformes > Centrarchidae > Micropterus > Micropterus dolomieu. Next base: position 6,727,002 of record NC_060170.1, read on the forward strand.
AAATACAAACAGAATACAATGATTTGCAAATCCTTTTCAACCTATGTTGAATTGAATACACCACAAAGACAAGATATTTAATGTTCAAACGGATAAACTTTATTGTTTTTTGCAAATATTCACTCGCTTTGAATTTGATGCCTGCAACATGTTCCAAAAAAGCTGGGACAGGGGCCTGTTTACCTCTGTGTTCCATCACCTTTCCTTTTAACAACACTCAATAAGCGTTTGGGAAGTGAGGACACTAATTGTTGAAGCTTTGTAGCTGGAATTCTTTCCCATTCTTGCTTGATGTACAACTTCACTTGCTCAACAGTCCGGGGTCTCCGTTGTCGTATTTTGCGCTTCATAATGCGCCACACATTTTCAATGGGAGACAGGTCTGGACTGCAGGCAGGCCAGTCTAGTACCGGCACTCTTCTACTACGAAGCCACGCTGTTGTAACACGTGCAGGATGTGGCTTGGCATTGTCTTGCTGAAATAAACAGGGACGTCCCTGAAAAAGACGTTGCTTGGATGGCAGTATATGTTGCTCCAAAACCTGTATGGACCTTTCAGCATTAATGGTGCTTTCACAGATGTGCAAGTTACCCATGCCATGGGCACTAACACACCCCCATAACATCACAGATGCTGGCTTTTTAACTTTGCGCTGATAACAGTCCGGATAGTCCTTTTTTCAATTTGAAATGCGTGGATGAAGCAAAACTTTCTGCAGCTAAACAGCTCCAAGACTGAAGCCATCTTAGTCGGCACTCCACATCTCCCTCCTTACCCACCAGTGCATCCATGTTGAAGCCCCCTCCCCCCTACCTCAAGGAACTCATCACCCCACAGACCTCCACACGTGCCCTCCGATCTGCCTCAGCGTATCTCCTGAAACCTCCCAGGACCAAGCTCCGTACAATGGGAGATGAGGCTTTCTGCTCAGCTGCTCCCAGTCTGTGAAACGCTCTCCCTGACCACCTGAGGACACCACACACTGTGGATGCTTTTAAACGTGGCCTTAAAACCCACCTTTTTAGGAGAGCTTTTGCTCTTGTCCTTATTGTTTTTGTTTTTTATTTTCATGCTCTCTATGTGTTTTTATTTTTAGCACTTACCTGTTTTATCATGTAGCACTTTGGGATTTGCTTAAATATAAAGTGCATTACAAATTAAATGTATTATTATTAAATGTGGACTCGTCAGACCACAGCACACTTTTCCACTTTGCGTCAGTCCATCTCAGATGAGCTCGGGCCCAGAGAAGCCGGCGGCGTTTCTGGGTGTTGTTGATATATGGCTTTCGCTTTTAACTTGCACTTGTTAATGTAGCGACGATTCTCTGAATGTTTTGATGATATTATCGACCGTAGATGATGAAATCCCTAAATTCCTTGGAATTGTACGTTGAGGAACATTGTTCTTAAACTGTTGGGCTATTTTCTCACGCAGGTGAACCTCGCCCCATCCTCGCTTGTGAATGACTGAGCCTTTCGGGGATGCTCCTTTCATACCCAATTATGACACTCACCTGTTCCCAATTAACCTGTTCACCTGTGGAATGTTCCAAACAGGTGTTTTTTGAGGATTTCCTCAACTTTCCCAGCTTTTTTGGAACATGTTGCAGGCATCAAATTCAAAGTGAGTGAATATTTGCATTAATATCTTGTCTTTGTAGCGTATTAAGTTGAATATAGGTTGAAAAGGATTTGCAAATGAATGTATTTTTGTTTTATTTACGTTTTACACAACGTCCCAACTTCATTGGAATTGGGGTTGTACGTTTTTAGAGTTTTAACATCAACAGGCATGTCTTCTGTAAACTCTCTGTCCTGCAACATGTTTCAACTTATAACGTTCCAACCCCAGAGAAAACCACTCTGTCCTTCTGGGAATCAAAATGAGCACGATTGGTTTTATAAATCCTGCTCGTCAGAGGACATTTGCTTTAAGTTGAACTTCTCTTAACCGTAAACAGGACTTGTGTACTACAACTGTCTGAGTCTTCCAAAACCGTTTACTGTTTTATTGTTGATTTTTTTTTTTTACAGCAGTGGAGTCCTTGAATATGAATCCATTCAGAATGTTTCTCAAATGTTACTGTACTTGAACTTGAAGTTTATTGTAGCTGAGAGTTGGTAAGAAGTGTGCACTTACCAGTTAGAAATAGTAATGACATTTACATTATTATGATTTAAAATGTCGTGTTCATTTCTAATTATGATAACTGAGATATGTTTTTTGATGAAACTTAATGATAATAAAAGATGTTTTGGGTTGAGCTATAAACGCTGATGACATGTATCTGTGGTTTGATCATCCGTGTGAATGCAGCCACAGACCTCAGATCAGTCAGAGCTGAAGACTTAACCTAACAGATCTACAGCAGAAACACACATACATGTATAATACACATGCTACAGGTGTGTGTGTGTGTGTGTGTGTGTGTGGTTGTTTATCTGCGAACACACTTTGCTCTCAGTTTGTGCTGATTTAAATTGCCAACAAGCACGAAAAGCATGAACATCTAGTTTTCACGACAGATGATGAAACTCTGCTGAGGACGCTCATGTGATGTGATCAAAAGCTCCAGAACTGCTGCTAAAATGGACCTTGAGGTGAGACGTTTTCCTGAAAATATATTTGTTTTTTATTTCAGAACTCTTGAATGGTGTGTGTGTGTGTGTGTGTGTGTGTGTGTGTGTGTGTGTGTGTGTGTGTGTGTGTGTGTGTGTGTGTGTTCGTGTTCAGCAGGCCGAGCTGTGCAGGGTTCAGGCAGTTATCAGTCAAAAACAATTTTTACAAGCTGGAATTCCAGATAAAAACACACGTTTATTTGAGATTAGAGGGGGATTTCTACTTTTGCTTCTCCTCTCTTTTTTGTTCTTCCTCTCCTATTCACCCTCCTCCTCCACCTCGCAGTAGATGGATGAGTTGGAAACATCTGCTCACCATCAGCACCCATATGTCAACACACAGATGCAGCAGTGTGTGTGTGTGTGTGTGTGTGTGTGTGTGTGTGTGTGTGTGTGTTTTAACATGTTCATACATGTGATAACGCGTGTCGTCTGACCTCCAGCTGGTTCTGCTCTCACTTTACACTTTCATTGTATTTTTCATTTTGTCTGGCCTTTATTTAAGTACTGGCTTAAATGTAATCATTTATTTTTGGTTTTTTTTAAGTTCCATTTTATTTTTACTACATACATTTAAAAGCAGCTTTTTATTTACGCTTGTGCAGTTTTCTGTGATCTTTAAGTATAATTGTACTTGATCATTTCCATTTTATGCTACTTTACACGCAGCTAAAATGTCCGGCTACAGATTTTCATCTGATCAGCTTGTAAAATACAACATTGTTAAAAATTAAACTACAGAAAAGTACATAAAGTAGATTATATTAGCTGCTAACACATCATTAATCAACTGTATCAGTAATTCTGATCTTATAAGTGTAATATGGCCTTCTGCATAATGAGTACTTCTACACATGATACCTAGAGTACATGTTGCTCGTAATATTCGTGTACTTGTAATGGAGTATTGTGACATTGTGGTAGTGCAGCTTTTCAAATGAAGGAGAACACATCTGTCGAAAAACCTTCGGCAAAGTTCTAGTTCTAAATTTAGAAACAATGAACAAATGTTTAATACTTTTTTGGTTTGTTTTACTTAGAAAGCTTTTAAAAAATGTACACACATATTCCAAATTGTGTGAAGGAAAGAAAAGGCAGAAACTAGGGATTAAGAAAGAAACTGAACTGATCTTTATTTATTTTTCAGTGTAAACGTCTATCATCGCCTTAATAGGGCAGTCATCTTAATTTGAAAATAACACACATTTACCACATTTTATCCCAAAATAATTTATTGCCAACAAACACAGAAATCAGAGTGCTCTCTGATAATAAAGAATAAATTAATATCTCACAGCACCTGCAGGTCACAGGAGTGTTGAGAGGCTTTTCTGAGGCTGCAGCGCCACCTGCTGTCAGATAAAAAGCCCTCATCAGAGCAAACATTAATCCATTGGACTGTGCATGAACTCATCAACACGTCTTCAGACTCTCAGATTTAATAAAATCCTGTTCTGTCACTTCAGGTTGAATAATGCTTCAGATCTGAATCATCTGCTGCTCAAACAACCATATAATCAGATATCTATCGAGTCTTCAAACTGCTTGTCTCACAAACAACTCAAAAAGATATTCAGTTTACTGTCACAGAAGTTAAAGAAAACCAGCAAAATAATCACATCTGAGTAGCTGGAACCAGGGAATTCTGGGAATAAGTCAACTTTCAAAATAGTTTATTAATCGTTACTTAACGTTCAGAAAATTGAAGAGTCAGCTAATCCTTCCAGCTCCAATGTACGCTGAAAATAATGGTGCAGATGCCAAGATGTCGGAGCATCTTTGAAAGCATCAGCAAGGACTGCGCTCCCAGGTTACGCTGTTGTTAGAAAGCGGTTGGTAGTTATGACAGTTTCCTGCGGTTTGTAGTTTCAATGTTCGTGCAACACTGGTGGCACGGCCCTTTAAAGGAAAGGTTCACATTTACTCGGTCACGTCTACACACACTGACAGAGTTTCTGGTTCCTGTAATCGTCCCTCCTCTCCATAACGGGGTGAATGTTATTTATCTGACTCAGACTGCAGCACACAAACATAAAATGATGCTATAAAACAGAAGAAGAATCTGATTTGCTTCAGCACACAAACAAAGAAACAAACAGCATCTGGAAAAGTTACATTTTTACACCATCTGTACAATTTATCACTAGTTCTTCTCTCAGTTTGGCTGAATGTGAATAACAGGAGTTTGTTGTCCCAACAGTGTCACTTTCACCCAGCTGATATAAAACTCTCATAACATAAATACAGCAGAAAACAACAATAAATGACATTGTTAGTTAAATAATATAAAGGAAGTATAAAAAGAAATATATCAGCATGGGGAAAACAGATACATGATCAAATGTGTGCCAAGAGAGTTTAGAAATAAAAATGAGTAAGTGAATAGATATTATTTATTAAAAATAAATATATTAAGTTTGAACTTATTGGTCTTAAAGAGAAAAAAATGCCTTTGTTTACTAACTGATTAAAGATTAAATGAGTGTAAAGCTTTATATTCTTTTTATTATTTAACAACACATTTATTGGTGGTAGAGAGTTCTCATCTCATGACTGTGTACACGGCTGGAGTCCGGACGTTGTTAGCCTAGCTTAGCATCAAGCTCTGCAGTGAAAAGCACAGACAGGAGAATCATATCTGTCTGAACAAAGAAAGTGAACAAGCTCCCATAATGCCGACCTGTTCCTTTAAGCATTCACAGAAACGTTTCACATTTTGTAATCAGGCAATAACATCTCAGCTGCGAGGTCTGAACCTGTGTGACGCCAGATTTCTTCTTTCTGTGACTTTGTCTTGGTGAACAAAGTGTCTTTTTATATATGCACGATGCATTCACCAAAAAAAAAGAAAAATGGTACACATGGTTGTGTATCATAAGTCCCATCACTTCCAAGTTTATTTTCCTGAAATCAAAATGTCTGCACGACTATATGCGTTTTACTTTTGCAGTATTTTAAAAGATGTAAAGTTCACTGTCTCAGAGGCCTCATTTACACTCGCAGGCAAATTTGTCTCTGGAGGCTGGATTTAAGACGACGTTTACAATTTCTGGTAAAAGTGACACATTTATCTCAGGTCAGTTAAAAGTAAAAACGATGTTTATTGCTCTGTTTTGAGCCACATTCATATGTAAAATCTGCCTTAAATCAAATTTCTGCTGACCTGACTTTTCGTCTAAACGCAAATTTGTTACATTTCCCAGGCTGGATACAGCTCAGATTTTAAAATCGTTGCCAACATGCAGCACATGCAGAACTGGATAAATACAAATTTGGCACAGACGTTTTGAGCTGCAGTGTAAATGCAGCCTGTGGATGAAAATAGCCCGAAACAAACGTGTAAACAGCCTCTGAGCTGCTTTACCTGCAGTCTCAGGAGTGACTGTCTCTGATTGGACGGTTCCAGCCGCTGTCAGAGATTCCCTCTGTCCCTCATGGCTTCCTGTATCTGCCTGCTGAGCTCGGCGATGATTCGGTCTTCGTGGGTGTAAACTCCGGTCCTGAGCAGAGTGTCTCTCTCCTCTAGCAGGCGGCTCAGGTGTTCGTCAGCGCTGTCATTCACACACTGAGGAGGGGCGGGGCCAGACACGGGTGGGGCGGGGTCTAATTTCTCCTGCTGCTTTAACCTGTAAGAGAAGGTTTACAAAAAGCTTTTCAAATTATCTGAAATATACAACTAGATAATACTCACATGTTTACAACTATTAGAGTTTTACATTAGTTATAGCGAATTTAAACAAGAGGACACTAAATTACTGATATATCAATAATCTATTGCGCTGGACTGAAAATCGTTGTTGTTAGATCTTTGCCACTTGCAGGGTAAAAGTTTGTCACTCAGCAGCTAGCTGAAATAAACCAGCCCCTGATGCTGCGTTCTTCATTCTTTCTAAACGTCACTCAGTATTTTAATGTCAGCAGTATGATTTATTTTATTGACAGTGAGATATTACTGAGTTTATATTAGGGCTGTGCAATTAATGGAATTTTAATCACGATTTCGATTTTGGCTTCCAACGATTATAAATACCAGTTAATAGAAATAAAACAATTATTGTGCCACATGCTGTTTCGCAATGACAATCCAGGGCACCCTTTCCTTCACAGCAACCCCCCCCCCCGTCCCTCCCTAAAAGGCCCCACACTCTCCAGGCTGCTGCATGTTTACTTCAGCTTGATATTATCTTAGGCATTTTAAACTGCAGAAATTAGCCTAGCAGCTGGCAGACTTTTCCTCCACCAATAGCCTAAAAATTTACACATTATTTATGCTTATACTGAACCCGATTTCCCTAAGCCGTGCTTTACCTGGTCTGTGCTTGTTTTACACTTTTCTCACTGTTAGTTTAAGTCACTTTTTCAAATTTTATAGGGCTGTCTGAATGTATAGTGATAATAATTATACCCTATATAGTCCACTCAGTGTATACCAGAATGCATTTTTAAAAGTAGTGTACAACCGATGGTCACTAACCAAGCCCTACATACCATCATGCATTGCGCTGATAGAAAAACCAACTGATTGCCCGACGGCAATGGCACCGAAATAATGATCGGAGTAGTGTTAATATTCGATTACGGTTTCGTTTTTGATGGGATAATACATCATTGTTTAAATCAGTAATCGTGTTAATAATCGTGGTTTCAGTTCTGACCAAAATAATCATGATTCTGATTTTAGCCTTAATCGAGCAGCCCTAGTTTATATAGTGACTTTTGCAGGTGTGAAGTTTACAGTTTACATTTAGTTATATTTAAAATATGAAAAAAACAACAACTATTCTTTAGTAATGAACACGAACCGGCAAAGTCAAATGATAAAGAGCCGGGCCTATACAAGTTTGGATAAGACAAAGGCTCCGACCGATACAGCTGATTCGTGGCCATGACGATCTGACATCATTATCCCTCACCTGTTGAGTTCGTTCCTGATGTTGTCCAGCTCCTGTCTGTCCTGATGGACCGCCTCCTTCTGCTCTGTAGCTAGGTAACGCAGCCTCATGGCCTCCAGCTCCGCCTGCTGTTTCTTCAGACGCGTCATGGCGTTTTCCTGCTCCCGCTGCACACACACACACACACACACACACAGTTTTGGTTTTCACCATCTAACTGACTCACAGTCTGTTTGTAGTGATCAGAACAGATTCTCTTTCTTGTGTGAGAAGTTGTGAGACTTTAACGCGTCGCCTCACAGTCACTACGAGACCATCACAATGTTCGAGTTTAGCAGCTTGAACCTGACTTGGGTCTCGACGTCCTGCACTGGTCTGCTGATCAAATCTGAAATGAGAACATGTGAAAATACTCGTCTGACCCCGGTGCTGAAATGTGCGCGTTTAGATGCCAAGGAACTGTTCCTGGACATTACAAAGTGTGCAGTTTGGTTATAAATTTGTCTGGTTTCACATTTTCATAAAAGCTCCCTGAGAAAAATGCTGCAGGACTTCAAGAATTCACACAAAGACCGACACGACGAGAGCAGAAAGAAATCTTCATAAAAACGTCTGAAAGTCGTATTTCTCTCAGCTGCTCCGGCCTCCAGCTCCTCCCTACTTCCCAAAATTACCCATAATACCAATCTGGGCTCTGTCTACTGGCTCACAGCTGGACGTTAATAAATCAAGGAAACAGTCTGAGCAGGGAAAACAAAAACACTAATTTGTACCTTTGATTATAAATCAGGAGGACCACAGTTTAAAGGTTGCAGGTTTACACCCAAGAAGCTGCTGGGAAAACCTGCCGCTCTGGCTCAAACCCTGAATATCCGCTCTATACTTCAATTTGAATTAATTAAGCAGTTATTTAAATATCTTCGCATGGGCCAACAAGTGTTGGATGAACAGCGATTCACTGACATCACCATCTGTCAGCCGCTTTGCTAAGGGGGGAAAAATGGAATACATGCCAACCAGCAGACTGGAGGCAGTGGGAAGGTGATTTGAGAAGCTGGAATCTGTCTGTGTGTTCTGGTGATACAGAGCAGAACGACCCGCCGGCTGATTCTGGATGGGAAAACTAACATTTTCACATTACTGCCCGACCACTCACACACACACGGAAAGCTTCCATTTTCACACGCCTCATCCCCTCACCTCCTAACAGAAAAAACACACATGAAAACACGCACAATCTCTCATGAACATATCGTTCACACACACACACGCGCACACACACACACACACAGAGGGTGTGTTGACACAGGCTCTGCTCTCTGTGGACCATTAGCAGTCTGTATTACAGGCCGTTTTAAGGCTAATTACTAGAAAAACAAACAGGCTAAACATTTTCTCTAGTGCCCGCTGCCAAGGACAATCTGAGGCCGAGTCCTGAAACAATTAGAGGACGAGGGCGGGGGGGTGCTCTTGTTGAAAACAAAATAAGCGTGTCATTTTGGCCCAAAGTAACCATATCTAAAACCAGAGGATGCTCAGACTTGATCAGAGCAGAATGTGGTGGACCTGAAGAGACAGAGAGAGGAAACCAACACCTGGCTTTTCGTGTGTTAAGGTGACATTTCTTGCTGCAACTTCTTATAAAGTAAAAGTCGATTGCATAGCGTGAAGGCTATAGAGACACCATGTGCGTTTAGATTGGTTCCCCGTATGCTTTTACCATGCAGTTCTGTGCACCACCGGGTACAACCTCCAGGGGAAAATATAGGCTCAATTTGCGGCACAAAGGAAGCGTGTCAACCACTGAGCAACCAAAAGAGACGAGAAGAGAGAGCGCTTTTGTTTTCCCCTATAGCTATCAGTAGCGATCCCCAGGTAGTGGAAATGATGGACGGCGGAACAAACGGAGTAGCTGTGGAAACTCTACCAGACAAGTTGAGAACTGCTTCTGTTAAAATCTAAAAAGGCACCCAGGTGGGGAAGGTGACCGACGACACGTGGGCGCGAGAAACCAAGTGTCCTTATGTTTTCTACTCAACTACATAAAAAAACGTTCAAACGAAATGGAGGAAATGCAGAGTGTCACGATCAGCAGCTTTCCATTTCTCTGAAACCTAACTTCAACGAACTGACGCTGAACTTTAAATCCACAGTCAGACTGCCATTAACCCTTTGTGTCGAGTATAAACCGGCTTGGGAAATGCACTGGACTGCCAATTAGGCACTGGGCCTCCGTTTTGGCTGCAAGAAAGCGTTTCATGTCCTGTTGGCCCTGTGTTCCCGCTCATAGAGCCATAGATTTACACTGGGATAAAGTCATGAACATTAAAATCATCGCCACAGCGTGCTCTGTAGGAGCGCTTTCTTCTTAACACACACACACAAGAACCATAATATCTATATCATGCAGCTGAAGACAGAGGCAGCAGAAGTCCAGTTCAAACAGGCCAAACGATGTCGAAGTGTAGACAAGCTGTGAGCCACAGAGGGACAGAAACTCTGAGAGGTCACAAGTCCAGGCGAGCAGGATCGAGGTTTGAGACGGTCGGGTGGCTGATTTTTGGGACGGATGACCAGAGAATGACTTCTCCTCCCCCAGGTTCCCACCGTCTCCCCTCCATTACTCGACTCCACTTTCAGAGGTCAACAGTCGGAGCCGCCTGGGGAGGACGTCTCAGACAAACACTTTCATCCCATCGCTCACATGTGGACGCACTTTTCTCCACTCAGAGGTAGTTTTCTGAGCAGCTCGCCACCTGTGGGAGTTCAGGGGGAGTTTTTCCACCACCGCCGAATGAGGTTTTTGGGGATGTGATGGATAAAACAAGACGGGGAACAGGGACGACTGGGACTCACATTAAAGATAAATTAGTGTGTTTCCACAACAGCTGAAATCACAGGAAAATATGCATAAATTTAAAACGTCTGTTTTCTGTAAAGGGCAGACAGACTGAAGCTGAGCTCCACACCTGAGGGGGTTCAGGGTAGTTTTTCCTGTTCTGAGGTACAGAAAAGTGAAATATTAACATCATTTTGAAAGGGAGGTAAAAGCTGCCGTTACCCAGAAGTGATTTTATGACTTTTCTACAAATCCAAATCTTCTCCTGGCTGGATTAATGGATTCATATCTTTATCTATAAACTGTTTAAACGTGAAATTTACGTCAGAATCTTTCAGACCAGCAGTCCAAAAACCCAAAGATGTCCAAATCACAATCGCATAAAATAAAGCAAAGCAGCAAATCTGAGACATTTAAGAAGCTGAAACCAGAAAAAAAACTTCACATGTTCAAACCAAACTGCTTCCCAACTGTTCTGCAGCCACATCACAGACACTTGGCTGCTTGACGGTCAAACCAGCCACATTTAGCCAAAAAGGTAAAAACTGCTGGTGCTGCTTCCTAATGAAGAAACATTGGGAAAAAATAATAGTTTACAAGGCAGTTATTTTCATCATCAATTATTACTCTGGTCATTATCTTTTTTGATTAACTGATTAATAGTGTGGCTTATAAAATAGTGAAAAACGCTGATCACAATTTCTGAAAGTGACACCTTCAAATACTTTGTTTTAATATTCAAATCAACTATGAGAGACAGAAAAGAAGCAAAAACAATAAAAAATACGAAGCTGGAAGTACAGATCCATTGGCATTCTGGGGTGAAAAATTAAACGATCTATTCATTGACTAATCTTTTCAGCTCCATACAAGACTCAAAACAGTGACATCATAACAAAACTACAAATGGACCCATCAACAGGACTGCATGAACAAAAACAATGTTATCATTTATTGTTCAAAGTTCTTGCCAATCCAGATTTACGTGAAAACATGTCCGCTGGTGCGATAATGAGTAGCCTGAATAATGCTATGAGTAGCCCATATTTAGGGTTAAATAACTCTACAGCAGTGTGATATCTGCAGTAACTGTTTGTAGGGAGGAGATCAGTATTTTCAGGCAGCTCTGTCAGGTTTTTAGAGCGATAAGCCAGAGACAAGAGACACAGGAGCAGAGCTTGAGAATGTGGTCTGGGCTGCTGGTCTGGTCGAAACGCCACTAACGAAGAAGATAACAACCACAGACCCCACTGCTGTACGCTTTTAGTTTTCTCTGAGCACAACTTCACTGTTTGAAATTTTTTGATACTAATGGCAACGCGATATGTTCTCCCCGTGTCTGCGGGGGTTCTCTTCGGGTGCTCCGGCTTCCTCCCACCGTCCAAAGACATGCAGGCTAGGTTGATTGGTGTCTCTAAATTGTCCTTAGGTGTGGATGTGAGTGGTTGTCTGTCTATGTGTGGCCCTGCGATGGACTGGCGACCTGTCCAGAGTGTACACCGCCTTTCGCCCGATGTCAACTGGGATTGGCTCCGGCCCCCCGCGACCCTGTACACAGGATAAGTGGTTGATGATGGATGGATGGCAATGCAAAAGCCGAGTTTCAATACCAAAGCAATACTTTTTTTAGTTCTGTACTTTTGGGGATATAAACAAAACCAGCTGCCTTACAAAAACTTTGCAGAAATAAAACAATAAATCTGGTAAATATGTATTTAAATCAGCAACTCTCTGATCAAACAAGTTAACGCGACTACAGTGTGATCAGGCATTTCATTCCACTCAACAACAGGGCTGCAGCTAGCCATCATCTTCATTATCAATTAATCTGTCAGTTACTTTCTCGCTGTTTTGGTCCATGCTACGTCAAAAACACTCACATGCCAATCACACTTTCCAAAAGCCCAAGTGAATGTTTAGCAACTTAAATGTGTAATAGATCATTTTTACTTCACTGCACAAAAAAAATAAAGGAAACACTTAATCATCTGTATAACAAAATGTCAACTAAACTTCAGGGATTTCAATCTGTCCATTTAGGAAGCACAAGTGAATCAGTGTCACCTGTTTTGGTGCAAATTAAAGTGACAACAGGTGCACTGGAGAGGTAACAGCAAGACGACCACCCAAAAAAGGGAATGGTTCTGCAGGTGGTGGCCACAGACAATTGCTCTCTCCTTATCCTTGTTCTCTAGTTTTGTGTTTTGCTAGTGTCCTTGTCGCTACTGGTAGCATGGGGCTGTACCTGCAGCCCATTCACGTGCTGGTAGTCCAGCTTCTCCAGGATGGCACATCCATACGTGCCGTCGCAAGAAGGTTTGCTGTGTCTCCCAGCACAGTCTCCAGAGCACAGAAAGAATAGCAGGAGACGGGCCGTTACACGGGGAGAGCTGGACAGGGCCGTAGAAGAGCATCAACCCAGCAGCAAGACCGGTATCTGTTCTTTTGTGAGAGGGGGAACAGGAGGAGCGATGCCAGAGCCCTACAGAATGACCTCCAGTGGGCTACTGGTGTGCGTGAAACAAGGCTCCATGAGGGTGTTATGAGGGTCTGACGTCCTCTAGTGGAATCTGTGCTCACAGCCCAGCACGTGCAGCTGGATTGTCCGCCACAGAGCCCCGTTCTCTTCACAGATGACAGCAGGTTCACACCAAGCACATGTGACAGACGTGAAAGAGTCTTTAACGTTCTGCTAACTGCAACATCATCCAGGACAACCTGTTAGGCGGTGGGTCAGTGATGGTCTGGGAAGGCATATCCTTGGAGGGTCACACAGACCTCCAGGTGCTAGTCAACAGCAGTCAGGGTACCGGGATGAAATCCTCAGAGCCATTCTGTGACATTACGCTGGTGCAGAGGGTCCTGGGTTCATATATATTTTCACTGTAATTCCATCCAAAGTAACACAATGACAGAATGTATGGCTTTGTTGGTCATGGGTTTCATATACTTTCTGTAATAAAACATCTAAAAAACAAAATCCCATCAGATGGGCAACCATGGGACAAAATGGAATCACGGTCCGTGGTATGAAGGTTTGAGAACCACTGGTTTTGTAGAACGGATTTGCTTTTAAGCAGGTGATTTAAGAGAATTGGTGGCGCTCACAAAAATTCCCTCAAGAACAAAGGAAACGTCACGTTACATGCAGATAGACTTTCTTCACAGGGGGTGCAGGACAGGCAGCCTTATATGGCAACTTTGTGAATGTTTATGTCCTCATGATCAAAAAGGTGGCTTTCATCAGGCTGAAACGAGCGATTTACGTTTTAGTTTGTGCAGTTAAGAAAGTTTGGTGACTCTGATGACAGGTTTAAGCTAACAAATGTTTTTGCATGAGACCCTATAACTTATGAACTTAAAGCGTGCTTTACTGTTTGTCCCTCCTGGTTTGTTGTTTTTGTGGTCTGGGTTTTGCTCCAGTTGGGCCGAATGCAACGACTGTCTATAAAGCCCTGCAAAATAAAAATTGTCTGGAACACACTCTCACACTGGAGCTCCATAACATCCCAGGAATGTCCGGTGGGAACCAACAGAGAGTCTCCACTGAGACCAGTAATACTGAAATTCCCTCAGAGGACATGTTACATCTGCTGTTTGATGGACAGTTTTATACAAACGGACTCACAGCATCTTGAGGACAGTTTTAGTGTGGATGGCTCCAAAGGGAGTTAAACCCCAAACTTTAGCAGCATGAGTGCTTTGCCTGACGTGCTGAGCAACAAGACCACTCAAACCAAGACATGATGAAGGTGAGCCGGTCCAAACAGAACCGCTGATCAGCAGGGCCGGGCATCGAACAATAATAATTTTTGAGTTTGTATCTAGGGGTTTCTGAAACGTGGAAAACTGGGAAATACCAAAAGCTGGCAATGAATGCTTGTTCAGACCTTTGGCCTCGTTAACACTTCCTTCCATCAGACATTTCCTGATTTACTTCATTAGATCATAGTTTTGTTAATTTTAGATATCCAATGATCCAAAGCCAGTGCTCTCTTTTGTCTCCATCTGTAAACACTTGAGTGCAAGGCTCCACACTGTTTTGTTTTCTTTCTTTCATACGATGAAAGTTTGCTTTAATAACATGTTACATCAATCCTCGTTCTCCTCTATTGTGATTGTTAAGCATGTAATAAAAAGCATTTTGTCTGTACAGTGTTTCAAAAGCAACGGGATCGGGAATATATTCGTGGTTTTCCTAGGTCTTCTATGACAGTAAAGGACAAGTAGGCAGAGAAAAGAAGCTGGGCAATTAATCTTGAATGAAACTGACCTCCAGGCTGAAAAACAACTTCCGTTTATCACTGAAGCTTTAAACAGAAGAACAGGATCTCATTTACCAAACATCATTAACTATGAATTGCTTATTATTTGTAATATAACTACTTCCATTTAAGGTGTTGGGACTGATTTGCTGCCTTCCAGGAACAATCAACAGGCAGACTGGTGCTTCAGCTCACATCAGGACAGCAGACTTTTCTTGCAGGTGTTTGGTAAACCTTTTTCTGACGTCTCATGTTACTGTTGGGTTTACAGATATAAATATGTCATGCATTATGTGCTTATTTCTTTAAGGCCTATAAAAATTACCAAGTTTAGTTGTCTCTCCAAATACAGCCAGCTTTTAACAAGCCAAATTTAGTTTCCTGACCTTCCACTTGGGTTTAAAAACACCAAATTTAGCTCCTCTGCTCTGAGCTTTAATCTCTTTTTCCCAATATTTTTGCTTTGAAAAGACCAACTTAAGCTCCTTGTCCCAATATTTTGAATTTAAAAAGACCGAGGCTAACTCTCTGATCTAATACCTCAGTGCTGTCTGGACATTAATTCTCGCTCTGCCTCTCCGGCCGCCCGCACCTCCTGGGTTGAAAAGCACATTATTCCTCGGACAAGAATTTTTATGATCTGACTTGAGCTAAACAGCACGCCATGCAAGGCGCTGAGCGCAGAGAATAAATAGGCGAGGAGAGGCCGAGAAAAACCAAACAAGCGCCGGCTTTAAAAACCACCGAGCGCTAAGACGGATGGTCGTGTAAACACAGGCCTGATATTTTATAAAAAGTGAGAGTGTGACATCTGAATAGTTAGCGCCTGGCTAGCTTATTGCTCAACACAATCCCAGGGATGATTAATAGGCAGGGGGTGACACTCAGCGCCGAACCCCCTTAGAGCTGCATAAATCACACCATGTTTTCTTTAGCATGATGTGGCACTTAGAGAGGGGAGGAAGGAGGGATGGGAGGGGTGAGACGGAGAGAGAGAGCAAAAAGAAAAGAAAGGAATGCCAATGACGGACTGAACGACAAAGAGGAGGAAGGATGAGGGAATTATGAACTGTAAGAAATGAAGTGCGAGGGGGACAAAAGGAGAGGAAGGGTAAAGGAAGGATTGCTTAAAGACAGAAAATTGGTCTATAAAAACTATAAAAGAGAAGGGAAAGAGGAGGTAAAAAAGTGGACCAAAAAGGTGAATAAAGAGAAACCAAATGTTAGACAAAGCTAAAAAGAGACTTAGAGAGGATGAAAAGTAGGCAAAGCAGGAAATAAAGAGGAATGATGAAGTGGTTGAGAGTGAAGCAAGAAGAGAAGGATGGGGGAAAGGAGGAAATGTCCAACCAGAAGAGAGAGAGAAGGGAAAAAAGGGAGATAGAGGAGTGACTCAAGGGGGAGGAATGGAAGGGAGAAAAGGAGAAGAGGGGGAGGAGAGTGATGCAAAAAGAAAAGAGAGGAAAAATGTCTGTCCAGTTTTCCAGCTGGTTAATGTCAGTAACAGTTATTAGTTTGTCAGATAAGGTCTGTGTGTGTTTACATTAGTCTTAGGCGGAGTAAAGCCCCACTTAGTGCTGTGTGTGTGTGAGTGTGTGTGTGTGTGTGTGTGTCTGTGTGTGTGTGTGTGTGTGTG
>NC_060170.1:6743355-6782087 GCF_021292245.1 Micropterus dolomieu
TTACGTAAAAAAGGAAAACAGCTAACCACAACAAACTGCTGGGCAAAGTCCTTACATAGGCAAGTCCCGCCACTCGGCAGCAGTGTTATTGGCAAGTTATTCAGAAATTGTTACTAGTTACTTATTCCTACTTAAAAAATGAATTATAATATTTTACTTATGACTGGGTGATTAAAGTTACTAGTTACATTACTCCCTTACACTACTAGTTACTGGAAAAAGTAACAATATTACAGTAATACATCTTGGTAACGCCTCCGGGCAGTTATTTCGGACTAACAAGATCAGGCCCCTACCTAAATGAATGGTGAGAGCCATAACTGCACTTTTAAAGGGGCATTATGGAGTTTTCAGCGGCCCCTAGCGATGCGGTTTTAAGATTGCTACCAGGCGTGAGCTCGTACGCGTGCTCACTTGAACTCATGAGTGAGCATAATCCGAATCACTACCACTTTCATACAGAAATCCTGCTACTGTAGCGTTAGCTGGCTGCATCAGGATAGGCTAACGTTAGTAAACAAATCGCTCCACATTTGCTTTTTACCATTACATCCTTTCTTGCAGGCTAAATCAACAGTGGCACACAGGATAGTAACATGGGTCACGTTAGCTGGTGAAGTAATGCGGAAAGCGATATAACTTTGCTTCGGATAACAATAGCAACTGCTTGGCGTTAGCCGGCGAGCTAACGTGACCTCTATGTTTCTCCAGCTTTACTAATACTCACTTTGTTCTTACTCGACATCATCTGAACCTGTTTGGTCTGATGGGCTTCAGCACATAAACTTTTATTGTTGTTTTGTATCCTTACGTGGAGCCTGTGTTTTGCTGTGAGCCAGTTGTTTTGTGGTGTTAGTGAACTGCATGTCGTTAGCTGCCGTGTTGTCGCTGTAGTCAGAGAGAGGCTCGGGAGCGCGCACAGGGCTGAATCCGACCCGGTGTCCTCACATTAAAAGCAGAATAGTGGCTGATGCAAGCAACGGAGAAAACAGGTGTGTGTTTCATTTCTATGTGAGTTTTGAGCCCATTTTATTAATTTCATTGAAAAACATACATATAGTCTTTAACCAGGACATAAAAACTGCATATTTGAATCACCAGTAAAATCTGTTAAAAACTGCAGGAAAAGTTTGATGACTTGGCCCCAAAATAAGGTTTAAAAAGTGTTTATCCCCACAGGTTATATATACACATGCGCAAGGTTGACAGCAACTTAATTTAGCCTGTGCCTCTATCCAAATTGCTGGTGACATGATGCCATGAGCTTCTCCCACTGCCTAAACAAATGCTATGCTAATTGACGCTCCACACAGCTCCAACCAAACTTCCCAGCTCACTGTATTTCATAACTCATCTAAACTCCATTCATTTGGAGATTTTTGGGAATACTATAAATATATTATAGTATGGCTTGTGTGGTGCGCCTTTAAAGGTCTCTGTATAGAATCACAGAGTCAGAGAAAGAAAAGAAGAAGGAAGACAAAGTGTAGTATTACCTTGGAGGAGCCCAGTCATGTTTGGTGCAGTCTAACAGAGTTCCCACGTAGGTTCTCTTCCTCCACGTCACATTCACCACCAGCACACCTGTCAATCACACAGGACAGAGACAGAGCAGTTCATACTGGATCTACTGGGATCATAGTAGGCTTCTATAGCTGACAGCAACACAGAGTTCAGGTCTTAAATAGGAAATATGGGCAGTTTGTTTTAGATTACAACAGTCTTTAATGACAAGATAATCCTTTGTGGTGCACTTCTTTGGGACATTTCTCAGTTCTCTGCATCAAATTGTGAAGAACTTGCATTGTTCTTCTACAACAATATATATCAATTATAGCAAGTATTGTATGTAAACACAGATGGCCACAGCAATGACTGTAAGAAAGCATGGGAACCATGGGAACATTCACCTTTATTAAATGAACTTTGCGAGACTGCCACACAGTGCAACTCCTCCACCTCATGTATTGAACCTGTACATACAGCTTTTTTTAGGCGGGTGTTCAGTAGTGTTTCAAGTAATGTCCAGGAGATTGTAAATACATCTCTGGCATCTTCCCAGCTGCTGTAAAACCCTTACTAAAGAAACCCAAGCTAGATGGTAATTCACTGAGCAGCTATAGGACAGTATCCAACCTTCCATTCATTAGCAAGACACTTAAAAATAGTATGGTAGAATTTCAG
This sequence comes from Micropterus dolomieu, assembly GCF_021292245.1. Taxonomy (NCBI): domain Eukaryota; kingdom Metazoa; phylum Chordata; class Actinopteri; order Centrarchiformes; family Centrarchidae; genus Micropterus; species Micropterus dolomieu. Next base: position 6,745,540 of record NC_060170.1, read on the forward strand.
TCAGGCTTTAGAACATGCCACAGTACAGACTGTGGTATGAAATTAAGGTCTCAGTTCCTCTTAGACCTAGTATCCATGATATCTTAATCAATTGCCTTGAAAGGTTGGTTGGTCTGTCTGACTGTGTGTTAAACTGGTTCAAACATCAAAGGGAGAAGGTTTCACATTAGTCTTGGAGATCATGTGTCTGAAACATGACATCTGTTTTGGGGCTGCACAAGGCACAAGTCTTGGTCCATTACTATTCCCACCACGTGCTGCGACTGGGTGACATCACGGAGCACAGTGTATGTTTCCATAGTTATACTGATGAGACTGTACATCTCTGCTGAACCAAATGATGCTGCTGCTATTAACTACATTTAGTTAACTGCATGTTTTTTGGCAATAAATAAATGGATGAGCAATAATTTCTTAAATGTAAACAAGGACAAAACTGTCCTACTAGTCAGCTCTAAAACAAAAATGGAAATACTGTTTATTAATCTGGGAAATGATCTCCTTAGATTGAGGTTACAAGTCATGGCGATATCTTAGATTCAGATCTAAGCTTCATGTCCCACATTAACAAGGTGACAAAAACTCCTCCTCCAACTGATTCATGCCTTTATTTCAAGGAGACTCAACTACTGTAATGCACTTTTTACTGGTCTCCCAAAAAAAACCCCAGAGACTTCAACTTATTAAAACCTCTGCAGCTTGACCATTAACCAGAACCAAGAGGGGCGAGCACATCGGTCCAATTTTAGCTGCTATGCACTGGCTTCCTGTAACAATCAGAATTGATTGTCCTCCTTACATACAAAGCCCTTAATAAGCTAGGACAAAGCTACATTGCTAACTCACTTGTTCACTACTTCCCTTCAAGAACACTGCGATTATCTGCTGCTGGTTTATTGGAGGTTCCCAGAAACAGCTGAAAGAAAATGCAGCCTTCGTACTGGGGGTGTTCCATATTGACAAAACATATCTATATAAAAACATGTCATGTTACAATACTTTTATTATGAAATTCTGCCCCTGTTATTAGGCTAATTCTGTCTATTTTCATGTGAAGATGCATTCTGTGTTTTCTATTCTCACCTTTATCTTATTTTTACTATCATTACCATTTTTACCATTGCTTTTAATTAAATATTTAAGAGTTTTCTTTTTACCACTGCCTTTAACTAGTAGATTGATAACTTACACTGCACTGTAACTTTTACTGTCCTGTTTTCTTTGTTTCTATGTTTTTAGATATTAACACTATTTAAAAAGCTAAGAGTGCCCTTTTGATTCTACCATCTCACACGGCTGAACCTCAGTTAACAGGGCCGAGTAGAATTACAAGGATTAGAGTCCCTGTTTTGTCCGCTGTCAACCGCTTTTACCAGAGCTTGTAGCCTGGGCAATCTGGATTTACAGTGAAGACTGTATCTAAGGAAGGGTTAGAGTCCTTAAGTAACTAAAGGGGGGATAGAGTGGGAGAAGGGGAATCAAAGGAGTAAAATAAGCAAAGGTGGGAGACCTGCCTGTTTTTATTTTCTATTTAACTTTTAAAACTTTTATATTTCCTTGTTGCTTTTATGTTTTATGTAAACTTTGAATTACCTTGTTGTTGAAATGTGCTATACAAATAAACTTGCCTTGCCTTTTGTATTTTCCCCTTGGTGCATTTCATTTCTTTATTGTAAAACACTTTGTTCTGCATTTCCTGCATGAAAGTTGCTATAAAAATAAAGTTTATTGTTACTATTATTATTATTATCATTATCATCATCATCATCATCATCAGTCACATACAGGTTTTATCCCAGTATTTACATCCTTCTGGAACAAATGATGCTGCATGAATTGAAGAATTCAATTTGGTTTTAGAGGAGAAAAATGAATGCAGCAATCGCACTCGGGTGCGCATCGAAAGTGGACCAGACATTTCAAACAAACTCGGATACGGTTCGCTTGTGGTGTGAAAGCAAACGAACCAACCACCGGATTTTATGATAGAGATTTGATCTGATCATTATTTCCAAAACCAAACCACTAATAAATCCATCTGCTGACCGCGAAATGTGTTCAGCGATATTATAATTGATCTGTATAAGTCATGTATAGGCTATGTTTATGAAAATCATAACGTATACCAAACTTGTCAGCATGGGTATTTCTCCTGATTAAAATCTGTTTAAAAAGGAGGGCTAGTAGTACTACTCAGTTCACTGTTAGTTCATTATGTCAATAAAACGTGTGACAGCGATACCATGGTATACTATAAGCTAATAAGCCCCGGATTATTACTGTAGGCCTACATGTCCTGTTTTTACGTTATTATTCATAATAGGCTATGAGGTCGATCTGCGGTCTAACTTATCATGCTTTTAGTAAATTATTACTTCATGAGCTTTTTGCGATACAGATCAGAAGCTGCACAAACTTCTGTCAGTCACCGGAGTTTGATTTCCCCACGTGGTTCCTGATGATGCAGGATGACAATCGCCAAAGCTTATAAATCAACAAGTTACCTGTACGTCTGTGTAACGTCATGGTCTGGTTCATTTGTAAAACTGCAGTGTTAACATGAACCGGACCAGAACTAAAATGCAACAGTGTATCATTTTTTTTCCACTTGGTCCAGACCAAATGAACCGAACTGCAGGTGTGAAAGTACCCTTAGTGGCATCTAGTGGTGAGGGTTGCGAATTGCAACAAATGGCTCACTGTGCATTCACTTGCTCCTTGGACGAAATAAGTACTTTATAATAAATGTACACATTTAATGACAATTGTAAATTCAGCAGTAAAAAACCTAACTTTGTACTTGCACTTTCTCCATGACAGACAGACAGACAGACAGACAGACAGACATACATACATACATACATACAGTTCTGTATACTTCTTTATGTCCGTGCACACTTTATTTCTCTTTTTGCAATAAAGATTTAAGGAGGGAAAAAAAACTGATTATTCAGACATCACCTCACCCCTCCATTTCCAAGCGAGCAGAAGATGCAGTGGCCGACACGCTCTGATGGCTCGTGCTAAATAATGTGTGGTCCTCTATTTGTCCAAATTTCACTTCTCTTCTTATTTCTAATAAACCACACGATTACTACCATTATTACCACGTACGTATTCAACATAGTGACGAAACACCCTCTGTAGATTAGTTTGTCAGTTTGGGCTACTGTAGAAACATGATGCTGCAACATGTTGACTTCCATGTCAGAGGACCTGCGGTATATGTAGATAAGCTCATTTTAAGGTAATAAAAACATAACGGTTTATTATGTAAGGTCTTTATACACCACTGAAAACAGTTTTGTATCATATATTGTATTTCTGTCAGTAGATCCTCCTAAATATTACACACGTTTTGAGGGATTTTCATGTATATCACAGAATCACTTATTTTCTTGCATCACCCTTTGTAGCTCTGCATACATTCTCATGTCTTTGTTCCCACTTGTATCTAATTACAAAACTAATGAAACCCTGATCAAAGACAAATGTGCAGAAATAAAAAGGAGCACACTACAGAAGAAAGAAAAATCAATCTGACGAGTCGTCTGAGAACAGCAGCAGTTAACAGTTTGGAAATGAAAAGCTGTGGCAACCTAAAGGAAGGAGTTTACAGTTTTAAGAGGCTCAAATTGTTTTCCAAATGGTTCAAACTGTCTGTTACAGCCCGTTAAATTACTCAAACTGATATTGGTCAGCAACACCTGAGGAGGTAAATACAGTCTTCCATCCCTGTCACGTTTTTAGTTATAAGGAAAGTTGAGTCTTGGGTCAAGGTTTAAACTCCAATCTGGAGACTGACGAACTTTCAGCCATCTGAAATAAACGTCTCTCTTCCTCTTCTTTCTCTCTCTCTCACACTCTCAGACTGACATTTAAAAACCATTAACCTCCGCTTTGTGATGCGCCAGCGGCGACGCCAAGCAAATCAAATTTTGGACGCATTACAGCTTTAAAACGAGGTTTGACTGCAACACACAACTCCTTTCTCTTCAATTAAGCCTGATGGCCTCTCTCACAGATAAATGAGGGCTGGGAACTGTGGCCAAGTGTGTCGCTCATTTTAACAAAAGGTGGTTGGTGCTCTGGCAGATTAGAGTTTTTTTATCGTCACTATAGTCAATGAAACTTTAAAAAATTTAATTTTTTTCACAGCTGGAGAATTACATCAAATGGAAATATTCTACATAACGTTAACACATGTAAACAAAATGTCCTGGATATTGCTTGTTGGAGCTCTCCAAACAAACGGCAATATGTAAATATCTTCAGGTTTCCAGGTTTTGTCTGCCGTCTGCACAAATGGCACTAAAACCGAGTCGGCAGCTGACTGAATGAATGTAACATCAGTTCTTCCTTAAACCAGTAACCATCTTTGTGACTCTTGCCACATATCTTCAGAGTCTATTCAGGCTAGAATTGTGCTGCTTTCAGGTCTGTTTGCTTTAAAAAAAAACCAAAAAAAAAAAAACATCCCTCTTGGGTTCTGTTAAGACGTTAAGATGAATTGTCCTTTATAGGTCAGGTGCAGTTTCAGGAAAATCAATATATAAAACCTTTATTTAACTAGGAAGTCAAATTGAGATGAATACCTCTTTTACAAGAGAGACCTAATCAAAACAGGGTAAAATAGCAGTATCTAACACAAGGCAACACCACAGCAAAACAACACAATACCAAAATACCCTACATAGTACAATTCATAGACAAGACAGCAATTTTTGATTATGTTTATTTGGCAAAGAGGCAACAGCTAAGAGGGAACACTTCCTTTATTCTATGTTTAAAAGATCTAAGGGACTTAAGTTTGAGATGGGGACCATAGTAGAACAGGCTTGATCCACTAGCCTCTGAAATGCAGACCTGCCATAGCTGTGCTCGAAGCCTGGAGTGTCGTACACCATCCAAATTCTGCCAAATAAACACTCACTGACTAACAGCAGAACATCCATCACAGCCGGTGGGGCTAACAAAGCAGCTAGTGAGGTGAGGTCGATGGAGGGAGGCTTGCAATACATACAGTGATTTTTCAAGCGTAACACTGTGTCTCCAGTGGGGGAGATGGTTCAGGCAAATAAATGAAGGTAAGTTTACAATTTATGTAATTCTTTCCATATAAAGTATGGAGTAAGATACTTATATAAAGTGTGATGAATGATGATAAAAGGCAGTCTAGAGATGTGCATTGGTTTTGTTATGCACTTCTTCTGGTTCATTTATATTTTCACGTCATTCATTATAGAATCACTGATAATATGAGGAGTCACTGTGCGCTAAAGACTGTCCCAGTTTAGGGTCAGCAGCACACACTGGAGGTTTTCCTCATCAATCTCATAAAAGCCCCTGAAGCCTTGTTGAAAAGTGAGTTTCTATTTTTATCCAGCGTGACTTTGTCTCTTCATGGGAAGATGCCAAAACACCGAATAGCTCATCAGTTTTCGTCTCATTACATTCTCATGACATTCAAAATCCTGTTTTGAACTTATAAACATTCAAACAAATGCCCTGCCTAGTTTTGCTTCACAGATGCTGTGTAGAAACAAACAACTGTTAAATGAAGGAGAGCAGCGATCAGACGGTCCTTGAACCGACTGTCCCAGAATATGTGCATCCGTATCTCAGTGACTTCAGGGTTTGTTATCAGTCAGTAAAGAAGAAAATGTTCTCTCTCTCTTCCTTCCTGCCTCGTCTACCTCATCTGCTTTTTCTACATCTTCATCCACTAGACATCATATCAAACAAATTTAATGAAAAAAAAAAACCCGGTTTCCCTCAAAATCCACATTAATTCCTTCTGTACGCTGTTTTTATTGCCTCTCTATTACCTAGTCTAGTATTGTCTATATAGAGGTATGAGAATGGTATTGATCTCTTAATCTCTTAACTCTCCACAAGAAAGTGAATAAGTGTGTTTCCCAAAACGATGCACTATTCCTTTAAGGACAAACATCAGTCAGGTACTTTCCAGTGGTATTTAAACGTGATTATTTTATGTGCGTTTACAAAATGTAAATCACCTTTGTGATTTACATTATCTCTGGCGTCCATACAGACAGTCTTGGAATCAGACAGTCTGTGGAGCTAAGAGTCGAGCCAATCACCATCTGATTAACGCTCATCAGACTCTGGTCTCCTGCAGGGAGAAGGGGTGGGGGGGTGATGCTGAAATGGTGGTCTGCTCTTCTTCTCCTTTCTGTCTTTCCAATTAGTATTCCGCTTAATTAACATGCAACCACCATCTTCCCCTCGTATCCCTCCGCCGTCACGAGGAGGGGGCTCCGGCTGTCCCTCCGCCTGCTGAGTGATAGTCCCCAAGAGGCGCAGAGGACTCATCAGGATGAGAAATACTCCCTCATGTTGCTTTTTGTCTCTGTCTGTTCTTCGTCTCTATTTGACTCTGACATCGTCAATCGAAATGATCCTTCTTCATTTCTCTGTTTCTTTTTGTCTCTATCTTTGCATTCCTCGCCATCTCTCCATATCCTTGGTAGTTTAGAAATATAGAAAAAAAAACCTCTGTTGCCATTCTGTCCATCTCCCCACTTCTCTCTCTCTCTCCCCTGCTTCCATCCATCTACCCGTCCATCCTGTCAGCATGTTCAGGCACAGACTGGGCAGTCAATCAATTTTTCCTCGCTCCTTTTCTCATAGTTACCACTCTTTTATCCCTCTGCTCCTTCTCTTTGTTCTTCCCTGTATATTAACTAAAATACATACCATATGTCTGCATGTTAGTTTTTGGTAGTGTATTCCTGTGTATCTCTCTGTGTTAGACATATTTGCTATGAGCAGAGCATAACTCCACGTGTATCTTTCATATTATTTATGTATCCTGTTACTCTGCTTCACTTCACCGACGCTGCTGCTGTTTGTTTTCTCACACAACCCTGGAAACACGATGCTTTGATGTTTTCTACTTGCATTTATTTCCTGCACCGTGGAGGAAAAAAACAAGCCCTGCTTGTTTGTTTGTTTCTTAAGAGGAAATCTCAAAATATGTGAACAGATTTGAGTGAAATTTGGTGGAAAGTTGAGACGCGGAATAAGTGATAAGTGTGAATGCACATTACCCACTTTCCCTTGTGAGAGTGCATTAGAGTGTTTTTTCCCCACAATTGGTCTCATGAACTACTGTTCTTAAGTCATCTGACACTGGAATAATATGGAATCCAATGAAAACTATTCTGAAATACTTGATGAAATGGACTGTAGCTGATTAATATCCTGATGATTGGGTTGTTATGAAAATTTCGGCGGTCTGGTTTATCATCTACATTTTGTTCCTGCTTGTGTTCGTTTTTCTTTCTGCCCATTTACGCTTGTCACGGTCTGCAAAGAAGCACTCAAATTTATTTTAAATTTCAGTGTTTTCAGTTTGAAGAAGTTTTACACACCGTCTGTTTTCCTCTTACTTCAGAATGTGAGACAGAATATGTATTTTTCACTGTGTCTTTCTTTCACTCCTCTCTCCATCTCTCTGGCCTTTTTAGGAGCACTCTTCGCCTAGAAAATATTCCCCTGCGTTGTGTTTGTTTTTTCTCCCGTTTTATTTTTGCCCGGGCGAAGTGAGTGTCTCCAATTAATTAATACTGGGCCCGGAAACAAACGCCTCTCCGCCAAACTCAACACTCTACTTCAGAGGCCCTGCGGCTGGCAGAGCGAGATGGGCGCAGAGAGATGGGATTTATTCATTAGCTGCCTGCAGTAAGGTATTACACCTCCACTGAGAGGCCGCAGTGCTGAGCACTGTCCTCATTAACGGCCTATCAAAGTGCGATGGCGCCGAAATCTGTGGGTGAATCATCAGGCTGTCTGATCCATTGCCGGGTACTCCCATGGTATCATTTTGTGGTGTTGGACAGGTTTCTGGTTCTACTTTTCTTCTTGCATTGGACTCAGTTATGTATAGCTCAATGCCAAAACTGCTCTTATGAGGGTATTCAGTCATGTATAAAAATAAACTAGATTTTGGTTATTATTATTATTTTTATTTGGAATGTACAAAGTGTCTGGAACGATAATGATAAAAAACATCTATTTGTTCTGTGGCATATGTTTTTTAAACACACAGTAGTTGTAAAGACGCCCAATTTAATTTGGCCAAATACGGTGAATCTTTTTAGGAAGCATACTGTGCTGAAATATACACCTTTTAAATCCACACTTCTCTACTATGAGGTAATATCGCAAGGTGATGTTCTGACTGTGGTGGTCTGTAAAGGCAGAATGAAGAAGTAGATGCAACGTCGTTTGGGCAACAAGTTCCTCCAATGACGAAATACATCATTGGAGCATTTAGTGGTCGTGTGGCTGTTTTCTGATCAGCATCCATGGTTAAGGTTTGGCGAGGTTTAGGTACACTAACTACTTGGTTAAGGTTAGGGAAAGGTGGTCGGGCATGGTTAAAAGAAACCAACCACCCCAAACTTAAGCCCATCCCCACCTGAAAAACACCCATATAGGTCGATTATTATGTAGCTTATTATGAACCATATTTATAGTGTAAAGTCCTTGTATGGTGGTGGGGCGGATGAATGAGTCAAGTAAACTCAGGACTTTCACATTTTATAGATGACTTACATAACATACTTGTTTTAACCCAAACCATGATCTTTTCTAAAACCTAATCAAGTGGTTTTGTTGCATAAACCTAACTACCAATGTTTCACATTAACCACGTGTTAAACGTCCTGTGGTCACGTGACTAATATTACATACTTAAGGTCCTGTACTTGCCAACGCTCGCACATGTAATTTTGAGGAATGATCATTTGTGTCATTGTGCTTTCTAAAAGACATATATGCAGTTTTGGAAAAAGGTGTTATGTGTAGTTTTGCGAAAACACTTGAAAATCGACATATTGTCGTTAGGTATGAGGACGCGTTGACCCTTGTGCAACACTGGCAGCGTCACAGCATTTTGTCAGTTGATGAGCATCATCTGATGCTCAAACACACATGGCATGTAACAACAACACTAATGCAGAAATACAAATCGATGCGGCAAATTGCGGGCTTGACAGAGTCTTTAAACTCCTCCCACTGATAAAATATAGCCAACATCATTCAGCATGATAACAAACAGAAGCAGCTGCTTAACAAATTAGATGTGGCTCACCAGTTGGCCTTGATTTGAGACGAACAGATGACAAAAAGCACAAGCATTAAATCCATTGGGACAAAATCTCTTCGCAGAGAACACAGTCTCCAAAATCTGCAGAGCTAACTTGCGATAATAGGACAATGATGTATCCTGATGCTTTGATGCGGGACAATAAGCAATGACTTGAAGAGGTGTCGGTGTGAAGGCTTAAACAAAACAACAGGTGCAAGTATCCAAGGAAGGTTAAAATCACTTGAATACGTCTGAAGATACTTGAATACGTTTTGCCTTTCATCTTAGTTCTGTCTCCCTGGCAGGGAATCCCAGCCATTTAACCTCTGTGGAGTTATAATCAAGGTGATGGATATCGCTCAGTTCATTAGTGTTTCTGGCAGTTGTAACAACAGTCGTTGTGGTCGTTGGAGTTGCGTCAGGCCGAGTCTGAACGGCCATCGTTGGCATTGTCACAAGGCCAAATGTGAGCATTTGTTCACTCTCCTGGGAAGAGATGAAGGGAAAACGTTATAAGTGGGGGGATTTGTGGTGTCTTAGCCCTCTTCCTCTGTTTAAGCGATGGTCTTCAACCACGTCCAGTTGCCCTGGATTTTAACCTTCCTTGAAAACTACGGCCTGAATGAGAATCTTCACAGACAACAGGTGCAGTGTTTTCACCCACTGCTGATGTGGTGGTGCTCTGACACTGTACGATGCTTCCCTTGCTTTTGACACACCAGAGTCATTATTTGCATGGAAACGTAGGAGGCTCAATGAACAACCAATGCAAACTGCAAAAACCACCCACAGCACCTACTGGAGTGAAAGTCATCAACCAGGAGTCAGCGGACTGAGACAGATCAAGGAGGTGATTCGCATCGGACTACAGAGACATTTGAACAGAAACAGGAGTTAATATCTTTCCCCATATACACCCACCTGTTACCATATAAACAAAATTCCATATTTAGGTCATATGATAACTAAACCAATTCCCTCTACTGACTTTCCAATGCAGACAAAAGCTCCAGAAATATAGTACTGAGTTAAGATCATTTTAAACAACCAATGTTGCTTTTTTTTTTTTTTTTTTTTTTAAAAATGGTAAGGACGGTCTCATTTTGGATGCACAAAAGAGTCCAGTTAACCTGAAAAGCCACGTCTAGGGAGGTAGAAATATTTACTCAGCTTTGAGTCCTGACGGACTGTTTCCCGACGGACTGTTTCCTGGGAGCTGTCCAGGAGTCTCCCTTGTTGATTTTATCCAGCAAATAACACTATCTTTAGTTTTAATAAGGACCAAAACAAACCATTTGCTGGAAACGGAATTTTAAAACCTCTCAGATTTTGGGGAAATGGCCAGAGGGCAACTTTCACTCAGCCTGCGTTCAGTAAAAACTGTTTCATCTGTAACTGTCAGTCTGCCCGTCTGTTTAGAGTCACAGATTAAATGAGCAGGACAACCACTGATCTTCAAACGGGAAAATGCTGGGAATAAAAAATAAACGGTGCACCTGATAGAGTGCAGTGAATTGTAAGTCTGGGCTTTTCCACACAGCAAAAAAAGTATTTTGTCAAAGTCAAGTCAAGCCTGCAGATCAGAAAAGCTGCTGATGCATTTCCACCATCTTGGCTTTAACTGAGGAATGACAAAAGTATTTTATTTACCCAGGTTTGACACAGAATACTTTCCACACCCTCACCGTCACAGACTGCGCTCAGACTCACCGTACAGCTCAGGCTTTCATGTTCAGCTACTTTCTGTCTGAACATACACAAGATGAAATTGCAGAAGCAATATCCCCGCTGGACATTTAACGGTACGTTTTCATGGTCACATATTACAAACAAATGTCAGCCTTTGTTTCAACCATTATGTTTTTCACTGTCCTCTATAACTGTATTTATATAGCATTTATAACAACAAATGACAAAATAAAATAGAAACACAAATAAAATGATCCAAAATAGAAAACCTTTTAAGAAAGCCTTTGAATAAAAATCCACTTTAGAGAACATTTTAAGGGTATGAAATTCATCACAGCGAGCATAAGGTCTGTTTTTGTCTTTGTTAAATTTTTGTCCTTAAATTGCTCTTAAACCAACATTGAAGGTAGTCAGCCAAGTCATGGCCAGTGCAGATTTCGGTTGCGGATCCAGGTTTGTTTGATTTGTACTGAGAATCAGTTTCCATTAAAAGCAGTTTGGCCAGCTTTTGGGCCAATGTTGGCACCCAAAATTAGACTGTGCTAGTTTGGCAACCAGCATGCCAGATTGATGCCATGGTTGGGCTGCTTAATTTAATTCGAAGCCTCTTCAAAGTTATTTCCATCACATAAGGATTGAATGAATGGAAGTCAGTGGCTAACTGGACAGTGAGAAAATACATTCAGGAATCTAAAACAATACATGGCAATATAATTGAGGACATGTAAAAACACTAGTATTGTCCTTTAAGTCCTTAATGCTTTAAAATCAAAGGTAGTGCATCGGTTTACTAAATAACTCCTATCATTTAGCCATTTGGATAGTCCTGGTTTTATGTGGAGAATATTAGGGTGGTGGCAGACATCTCAGAAGTGGATATAAGTGTCTAAATCTAAAGATACAGTTTATTATTTATTTTGTGTGAACAAACCCTTTAAAAGTGCTACTATAGAGTGTTCACTAGCGAGAGATCATCGTTCACATCCCAGAAGGACACATGCCCACTTTTTAGATTATACTTCTTACCTTCCTCCGTCTCGTGCCAGACGATGCCCTCCAGGTTGACGCTGGTGCCGGGCTGGCAGGGCCCCAGACAGGCCGAGTCGCCCTCCAGTGCTCCTGAGACGCCTCCATCCTGGGTGTTGGTGCCTATTGACCTCGTCCTCACTGCCAGCATCTTGGGGTTAGAGGTGGGCAGGGCCGGAGGGGAGAAGGAGGGAGCTGAAGGCAGAGAGGGTCCGAGGGCCCCGGGGTGGCCTGGAGCAGGGGGAGCTGGCACAGTGAACATGGGGTCCACCTGGAGGGAAAAGGAGAGGATTCATTAAAAAGACCAAATTAAGAGACTATCTGCATTGTAATCAATATCAATTTTATTTATATAGCACACTTAAAACAACCAAGGTTGACCAAGGTGCTTCACAGGTTAAAATACAACAACAATATGTAATTTTACTTTAGTTACACTTTATTTTTGGTATAAAGCTATTAGTTCAATTTCCATGACTGTGTTGACTTCTCCAGAAAAAAATTAAGTAAAAAGATTAGTAATGTCATTTGAGTCCATCTGACATCTGATATTTGAATGTTGAATCCCATTTTATAATGGAAGGACATTTTAGAAGAAGAGACTTTTCTGAAAATGTCATACCATTCATTATTCTATCTGCAGTGTGCATTTACCAACTTCCTAATACTAAATGGCAGTTAATCCTCTCTCAACTATATCCAGACTTGGAAAATTGAATGCTTCGCTTGCACATACATATATAGTGTCATGTGTAGGTATGTATGTGTGTGCAAGGTTAAGTATATATGCCCACGGTGAGTATGTATGCATGTGCTTTTTATTTATTATTATTTCATATGGTCCCAATTACAGCCCTGAGCGAAGTATGTATGTATGTATGTATGTATGTATGTGAGAGGTTAACTGTTCACCTATTTATCAAATGGGCAAGAACATCCCTCTTCCATTTGTCACTTTTATCACTCTAAAAAATTAAAATAAAATTTTCACATCCCCATAATCCCCAGACCTGCTGCAGGTGGGTCTGTGTGGGAAAGGAGCCAATTAGAGCTTTCTAAAAAATAAAATAAAAAACAATGCTACAGACATCTCATATAGCAGCTACAAGGATTAAGTAAAAAAACTAAAGAATGTCAAAGAGGCTATTAAAAAGCCTGAATTCAGTTAACCTAATTAACTGATTTAGACCTGGTAAACATTTCCTGTTTATAAAAAAAGAGGTATTTCCTTATTGCTGAAAGCCTTAACTGGACTGCCCCATTGGGTGGAAAAATCTGTACTTACCAATTCCACTTTTAGCCAAATCTACACGTAGTATATTAAATGACTCGTTGTCTTTCCACCATCTTCTCAAATACATTTTGCTGTGTTTCTCAGGTCTATCTCATCATGTAGTTTAGCATTAGTGCAGATAGGGTTTGATAATACATACACACTGCAGTGAGCAGTGATCATTTTTCCACACACTACCATACACATGGTAGAGGTCTTACAATAGCTAACCATGAGGGGCAGTCAGACCTTGTTTCAAACACCCCCGAAGATAATTAGATCCAAAATGAGGTCCGTGAAGACGTCTAACTGACGGCAGAGACACCGTGAACAAACACTCTCCAGTAGTGTTTCATAAAACCAAGAAGATCGTTTTTCAGTTTTCAAAGTGTGTGAGTGAGCTTAACCTCTGTCATCACCATGGTTACATGTAATGAAATACTAAGTCATTGATGCCTGTAAGGGCCTCGCTCTTATCTTCACCACTTATTATGGTCCCAATTACAACAGCTCTGGGAAATAATTCTGCTGAGAGAGCAGCAGCAATCAGCGATGAAGGATTTTTCTCGCCGTTATGACTCAAAGATTACTGGCCTGACAGATATCTCACTGCCCGATATTCTTGAGTAATTTCCCAGTTTGAAAAAAAAAAACAAAAAAAAAAACATGTTCTTGCCAAGCCGAGTAAATACTTGAGAAAATAGCAGAGCTTTGTCAAGTCCAACACAGAGCTCTTCTGCGAAGTTTGGCTTCCCAGATAAAGGAGTTGTGCTTCTGTTGTGTTATTATGAAGATAAATCAGTTACTCACACAGTTCGCTCTCATATCTGACGCGAAAAACAAAAGACTCGGGTGCTCTGTGCTTTTCTTTAAAATCCCTCTGCTATCTTTCCTCTACAGCAGCGTAAACCGAAGGGGTTACAAATATTCAATATTGAAGAACTCGGACCAGAATCAGGGCCGAAAAAACTTGACCAGAACACCCCTAGTTACACTTGAGTTAAATTAGAGACCAATTCTTTATGTAAAATTATTTGGGGCGTGTCCCCGTGTCCACATAAAGTTACATCTATGCTTGCAAGTTCCAAAACAGTTACTTTCCCCCTCCTCTGGTCCCTGTGTGGCTCAATATATAAAAAGGGAACTTTCCAATACTTCAGGGTTCAGGGTTTAGTTTCTATTCTGCCAACAGTTTCTGTTCTCCAGGTATGATAAGGAGCTTTGTTTGTTTGACTTGATTTGTGTTAAAACCCTGATAAACAAATGCAAATTTATCATGCAAAATAGTAATAAAACAAAAAGCAGAAGATCCCCAGTGCTTCCTGAAACCGTCTGTTAACTCCCACACAGCTGCTAACAAAGACCACCCAGGACTTCTTCTATCATATCACAAAGCAAATTAACTATAAAAGAAGAACCATGATCCTTGGGGATTTCTGTTCCGTCATTAACGCCTTTTCCTCCCTCAGACTCCCAGAATAACAATGCTCGATTGCAATTCACACAGCAGTTATAGTCTGCCAGGACGCAGAGTCACACAGCAAAATAACAATAAAAACACAAGCTTGCTCTCTTGTGTGTTAAAGTCTTCAAACAAATCACCCGTTCTCACACTGTTTCTTAATTAAGAAATCCAACAAAGCACACAGCAGAACTTTAGGCAGCTTTAGCTTTAAAGAAACAAGCATGTGAATGAAGCTGTGGGAGCACAGTAAAGACCAGTCTGACCATGTCACTGAGCAAGGCAGTCAAAGCAATAATCACTGTAGATATTTATTTTATAGGAATATATATTTTGATTATCTAGCAGGTATAAAAATAATTAGGCAGAGGCAGTGACATTTGGACCAGAAAGCAGTCTAAATATCTCTGCCTCCCACCCTGGCAAATCACACACCGTTTAAATTAAAGCTACCGCCAGCAGCCAGTTAACTTAGCTTAGCATAAAGACAGGGGAAACGGTAAGTGTAAAAACAACAATAGTTTTACGGGGGATTATGTGCCAAACTATTTCTTAGTCAGGACCAGATGCCAGGCAACCAGATTTAAGGAAGTTACTGCATAGAGTCTGTGATGGCCCAAGCCACACAGGGTAACAGCCAGCAATGGTAATACCGCACACAAGCCTACCAGAACACAAGCCATGTTTTAAGTACACAGGTTAAGTTAATTTTGCAGTTAGCCACACCCCAAACAATTCATGATTTCAAATCACAGCACACAGTTATTTGAGTTGCAGTAGTTATTTGAGTTATAATATACATTTATTTGCTTTAGCCATACGCTGTTTAAATTGAGTGCACACATTTTCACATTGTAAGGTTATGTAAACATTTCTGTTCTATTAATCATTGTTTCTTGTTACCACTTTGAAGAAAGATCTGTCCTGGTGGAAGAAAGGTGGGGCCAAGGGGGGAGGACTGTTATATGCTGTGGCCTGTCAATCAAGCCGTACCATGTGCTGCTATGTTGGGGGGGGATTTTTTAGTTTGTTTGACTTTGTAGTTGTTGTCCATTTTGTTTTCCCCTTATGTGTAAATTTGTTTGGCCAAGCCACTATATATGTTCCCTTGTGTCTCATTCAGTTAGGTTAGTTAGTTTAGTTCATATCCTGTTGTTGTATAGTTATATTTTGTTGACCTCTTTTATAGGCCTAGTTGTTAAGTAATCGGACACATTGCCCCACGTAACTCCACAACTTTGGACACAAAAAACATACAATGGCTGCCTAGCGTTTCCTCCTGCTTTACATTCTTTATGCTAAGCTAAATTAGCAGGCTGCTGGTGCTTCATACTTAGCAGGGCTCAACTGCCAGGGGCAAGAAAAATACGCCTGTTCAACAAGCATAAACATGTAGAAAGCAATGTTTTCATCTGCTCTCCACAGTCTCTCATCCTCTGTGTTTTACACGAGAACAGCACGCTAGCTCGGCTAAAAGCAAATTGTTACAAACAAGATAAAACAAAAGCTGTCTGTATGTAGTCTAACTGTTTAGCTAGGCAAATTCTTGTAAACTAAATCATTTATCACTCACACTTAGAGTCCGTCTCTGTGGAGAGAGAGGAGGGATTGTGATACCATTTAATTTAATATGCAAGAATTGTTCTGATTCATTTACTTTATTATTTATAAAGATTAGACATGACAATTAACTTAAGTCTCCTTGTTACTTGATAACCGCTAATAAATTAAACCATTTGTATGGAGGGGGGTAAAAACTGACTTGAGGCAAGTCGATTTCTGACCCACTTGCCCAACAGACAGTGATATCAGTCGTCTCATCCAGGCTCTTGGCAAGAAAGCAAAATTAGCTTTCCCAAAGTGATGATTGCATAATGCTTACCATGGTCACTATATTGGTTTAATATATCTTAATGTGTTATTGTGCTAACTATGTTAGTTAAGTAAAAATACAAAGTAGCACTGAGGCTGATGAGTTTTGGTATTGGATAAAGTGAAATGCTGACCTGATGATGATCACCAAAGTTATGAAAATCAATCCTAACTTTACGGATAGTAGTGCTATAGAGGAAAAGTCAGGGGATCACCAAAGTCAGAAGGGTTGATTCACTGGGGGCCATGAAGGGCTGTGCAAAATGTCACGGCTATCCATCCAAGAGTTGCTGAGATATTTCAGTCTGGAGCAAAGTGATGAACAAATCAAACAACCAACCAACCAAAATTGCCATACCATGAGCCATGCTGCTAAAAATCTGTATTATGTCTATATACTGCATGTTAAATATCCATCATGAAGACGATTTTTCCCCAACAGTAACCAAGTAGTTGCCTGAACTTAACCAAACCTTAATCATGGATCAGAAAAGTGGTCATGTGAGTAATTTGGGTATAAGGACTTCAACAGTTTTTGATCATGTTTACAATATCAGTGTCTTTCACTTCTTGTTCAGTCTTTCTCTCTCCACCCAGGAACTCATGCTGATTAAAGCTCTGCATCACTACTCTCGCCTCGAGCTTCTGCGATCATCGATTTCAGTTGTTGTATTATTTTCCTGCGTCTCCAATATCTTTTTTGTGAGGCCTTCAGTATCTAAAAAAAAAAAAGAGTAACTCAAGTATCAGCAGTAACTAAACCACAGAGGAGCATGAAATACACAAGGACCCAAATAACAACCACATACATGACTAAAATATGCATGGACCCTGGAGCTGTGCACAAACTGAGACTCTGTCTTCCTCAATTTCTTTTAGACAAAATCCACTCCCAATCCTTCCTCAGACTCAGTTATAGAATCACCAGACAAACTACAGAAGCTCTGTGTTATTCTACAAAAAAAAAGAGATGTGTTAGTGGGTTCTTATTTCCAGTTCTGCCTTGCAAAAATTACAGACATAATAAAAACAAGAATAAAACAAAATAATAAAGGCGCACTGGAAGGTCACACAAAAGAGTCAAGAGCAGTGTGGTTGCAATATCTTTTTTCCTCCCGTTATCTCAAGATAACAAAAAAGTTAATTACAAGTATTTAATTATCGAATCATCTTGGGATAACAAAGCTGCTTTTCCGTGAGGTAATTTGTTAAGGTAATTATTTTAGAAAAACAAATACTGTTTTTTTTCATGAGAACAAGATATTAAACCAAATCTTAAGATAACTTTTTGTTTTCTAAAAGACAACAAGATAATTAAACTACAAGCAAATAAAAAACTCAGTTATCTCAAGATCATGAAATTATCTAGCATTAATGGGAAGCCGTTAATTAGCCGAAAACCTGGCTAATTAGCTTTTTACCAACAGTAGCTAACAAATGTTAGTACTACTTGCAAGTAGGCTTGGACAGTATTTATTTTTTCATACCTTCATTCCTTATTGACATTTCACCGGGGTTTATCCGGTAGGCTATTTGTACAATAACTAAAAACTTGTTGCCATGGATACCAACACATCAGTGGGCTGAACAGAGATGATGTCACGCAGCAACAGTCCTGCTGGCTGGGTCACCGTTATAATCGGGACCAGTGCTCTCATTCCCGCACTATCCTCAACTTCAAGGTTAAACTAGTAAATATTATAACATTAAAACGACTTTGACATTTTCTGCTCCAATTTATGGTGGAAATGTCTACAAAATTAAGGCAGCAGGTGACAATTCAAAATATAGGAGGACGGTCTGTATTTTTGATGGTGCTGAATATAATATATATATCTAAATACCTTGGTAAACCATAACACCGCCCATGCCTACTTCGAAGGCCAGAGGTTAGCATATCATTAGCTAATTACAATATGTTCTGGCCTTACAGCTAACATTAGAAACACCATGTTCAGGACTGGAACATCCACCGCATGGGAGCTGGTCCGGGATCAGATTTAGTTTAACGCTTAGCAGCTCTGCTTTGTATTTATTTGGGATTTGACCAAAGACTACCTTTTCTCATGTAAAAGTGAAACTTGCATCATCATAACTTGGATTCCTTCCTATCCATGAAATCCACAACTATTCTCTTCTTTTGTCAACTTTCTAGCTGTAATCTCTGCTGTTGAAAAAATGTGTACACCTGTGGTTCTTAACCTGGGAGTCATGAGAATGACACAAAAAAAAATATTTCAATATTTTCAACCTCTAAAACACCATTCAGCTCTGTCTGTCTGCTGCCATTTCAAACATGTTCGCCATGACCCCTGACATTGAAGCCATGATGATCTGGTAAACAATGTTTATTAAAGGTTGCTAAAAGCAAAAATATTAATTAAACAACAGCATTAGATGATTTTTCAAAGATGAACATCTCTGTCTAGACAAATGAAGTGAGCCACAGACCGGATTTTTAGTACCTTTAGTTCTTACAAATGCCAATGTGATTTAGAATGAGGTTTTCTTACTTTTGAAACCGATCCTGGAAGTTCGGGATTCACTTTGGCTCCCTATTAGCTAGCTAGCTAGTGACAGATGATAAAATCTGCCAGTGACAGTTTTCCATCTCTGGGTAAAAACGAGAAGTTGGCCTTTTGTATGATGGCCAAAAGCACCTTCTCATCTGCAGCAATGGAAAAATTGCTTCAAAAAGTACCTCACAATTCAAGCAACAAATCTACCACTATCATTTTCATCTTTCATTTTCTGTGCAGGGCTAGACCAGAAAGACTGACAGGTGCAGCAACAGTAACTGAGGGGCGGGGCTTAGTGAAGGTCCAATTGCAACCTCGGCCTCAAGGCTAACTGACCCAAAAATAAACCTTTAATAAATGAAAATGGAAAGTCTGTTTTCACAGTCTTTGCAGATCTAGATAAAAGCTGTGTGTTTAATCAATTTCAGCCCTTAAATCCAATTCGGTGGTGGTAGGCAGAGGATGCAGTGGGGGAGAGGAAAACAATCTGCTGCAGTGCAACGTAAAGCAGGTTTGACTTCAATGTTTCCTCCGACACGCTGCAGCTTTGTGTTGAGGCTGAATCACAAACAGCGGTCCTAACTTGCATACAGAGCTGGATTTACCCAAATTAATCAGGAGAGGGGCGGGGGTAGTTGGGGGAGGGGGGGGGGGGGTCAGGGGAGCCAGCTGAGTTTTCCATTAATTCTGCCTCTAAAATCTATAATTAAACAAAGAGACACTTTTTATCTTTGGTTTTTAGGCTTTAAAAAAATCTTCAATCACATTTTTATGCGCCTCAGACTACAGAGGAATCCGGTTGTATGTGTTCAAAAATGCCAATAAAGAATTTTAATCAATCTGATGATCTCATTATTCATCCATCCATCATCTATCCGCCCCCTCATCCAGCTCTTTTAATGGATGGAGGAGTGTTTGTAGAAGCTGTAAAACTGAATTTTGTCAGCACGTTTGAGGAGGAAACGCTGCCTGAACTGGATTTACCTCTTTCTACTCACCCTCTCCTCCTATGTTCTTTCCATCTTTCGTCTTTTTTTTCCCCAGATCGGTCCCTGATCATCCTTTCCTCGTTCATCTCTTTCGTTTACTGTCTTCTCTTCCTCCATTTCTTCACCCCTCTGTCTTTTTTCTCATCTCACTTTCCTCTTTCTCCCTTTGCGCATTCTCTTTTCTTCTCTCACTTTGTTTGCCTTTTCACCTTTCTTGTTTTTGCCCTCCTCTTTCCTTTCCTGTTTTCCGCCTCCTCTTTCTTTCCTCCAACTGCTCTTGTTCATCTCTTTTCCTTTCCTCTTATCCTCTCATCCTTTCTTCTTCCTCTCCTATTTTTGTTCCTTCCACCTTTCGTCTTAATCCACCCACTCTGCTTCTTTTGCTTCATCTTCTTTTCCTCCTCCCTCTCCCCTTCTTTGTTTTGATCCTCTTGGTCTTCTACCCTCTTTCATTTTCCTTTCCTTTCTTTCCATCGTCTCTTCTTCCCTTTTCCTGTTCTTGCCTCTTGTCATTGTTTCATCTCGTCCTTTATTTCCTTTTTCTATCCTTTGTCCTCCTCTCATCTTTCTGTCTTCCTCTTCCCATTTCCACCTCCTTTTCTTTCCTTTATTATTGCCCTTATGTCCTCTTCCTCTTACCTCCTTTTCCTTGCCTCCCATTTTATTTTCCTTCCATCCTCTCCGTTCTTTCCTCTTCCTCCTCCTCGTTTCATCTTATCTTTATTCTTTTCATTTCTTTCCTCTACTGTGCTTGCCTCACAGCCTCCTTTCCTCCCTTCTTTGTTCTTCCAATTTCTTGTCTTTCCTTCTTGTCCTTTGCTTCTCTTCCTTTCCACCCTTCTTGTCATCTGCTGTTGCTTTTTTCATTTCTTTCTCCTTTTTCCTATCATCTCTTCCTTTTTCCTCTCTTTCCTGTGCTTCATTTTCCTTTACCTTCCTCATTTCTTCCTCGTCCTTTCCTTTCCTTTGCCTTCTTCTTGTCCTCATGTCCTCCATCTCTTTTGCATGTCCTCTCTCTCCTATTTCTCCATTCCCCAGTGAGCAGTCACACTGACAGAAATCATCCCTGTCTTTATTGTCAGGCTGCTGAAAGAGGAGGCATTGTGTGTGTGTGTGTGTGTGTGTGTGTGTGTGTGTGTGTGTGTGTGTGTGTGTGTGTGTGTGTGTGTGTGTGTGTGTGTGCGCAGACAATCTGTGGTTTGTGTCGCATGTGTGTTTTTTGTGATTTTGAGAATGGTAGCCATCTTTTTTTCCCCCCATTTTCTCTCTCCAGTCTCTCATCTCTATGCTCTCCTTTTTTTCACTCTCTACAGTCTCACTATGAGAACACACACACACACACACACACACACACACCACTTACCTTCCTACTGAATGACAAGCTCTAATGGCATGACATTACTCACTGCCATAATAACTCCTGCTGCTGCAAAACAATTGAAAACTAACAACCACTTTCTTTCCTTCAGCAACACCGCTGCTGCACAATCAGCCATTAACAATAATTGTGTTAGCCCAATCCTGCATAAATTAATCCCCCAGAGTAGCAGTGTTTGCAAGCAGCGTCTTCATAATGATAATTATAAAGCATCTAAAGTGAGACTGACATCACAGGCTTTCAATCTGGCAGCTGATGTAACACCAGAGACAGTTTTAATATACAAGAGACATTATAAGGTTAGTCCAGGGAAGTCTGAAACCTTTAAGGTGGCAGAGCTGACTGGCCAATCAGCATAACTGACACAAAAAGGTTACTTACAGAACAATTCAAGCGAACAACAAATGCTTGGGACCTATTATCTTTTTGAAATGACATTTTCATTGTTTTCTGTCAACATAATGACATGTTTTCCAGACCGCCTTCCCCCAAAATATGCCCAATAGGTCATCTGTGCAAGTAGCTTATTAAGAAAGTGAAGCCAAAGTGGAAGTGCCTTAAACCTGCATCCTTTCAAATG
Organism: Micropterus dolomieu; assembly: GCF_021292245.1. NCBI lineage: Eukaryota > Metazoa > Chordata > Actinopteri > Centrarchiformes > Centrarchidae > Micropterus > Micropterus dolomieu. The sequence goes on from NC_060170.1 coordinate 6,767,446, forward strand.
GCCAGAAGGGGCTCCTCCCATGGTTGCAAAAAGAAGTCTGATTGCGTTGGAATGTATAAACCATAGACCCTACTTCTCACTTGATTTTTTAAAGACTTTCCAAATGAGTTTATGGTCTCAGTTGCTCGTTCCAAGTCTTCTTCAATACAGCATGATGTTCATTTTGTAAATCATGGCCCCATTTAGAGTAAAAGAGATAATAAAGCAGGTTACACCTTAGGGTGTGTCTACCTTGTGACAAGTCGCTACTATGGCGACATGTCAATAGAGGCAAATCACATCCTCTGCACTGTGTAGCGTTACATTTAACTAGCCATGAATTTGTTTTTGGGTGCTGTCTGTGTTTTCATGTGAGAACTTTGACTGAGTTTGGAGGAGAACAAATTCACGGCTAGGTTACCATTCACTCCTCCCTCAGCTCCACCCTCTCATCCGAATATGGTCACTGCTGGTTCCAAAAAACCAAGATGGTGACCAAAATGCCAAACTCAAGGCTTCAGAATGGTAGTTCACGACCCAATCGGCGACATCTAGTGGCTGTAGTAATTATGAGGAAATGCGATTAGCTAATTGTGAAGAAAGCAATTTAAATGCATGTTAATTATACAGCCCATCTGACCCGTTTAAAACAGTCATGCAGTTACAAATTCATTCGTTTGTCATCCTTGTGTGACAGACTTGCTAACGCGCCATCTCTCTGTGTTTCGCTCCGCTCTGTGCAGGCTACATTTCTACAATTTGTTCAGTTTTCCTTGATTTTTTTGTGCTTCTACGATGGTTAAGTCGGCTACGTAGTTAAATTGTTTCTTTTGTTTGTTTTAAATGTGTTTACTGTTGATATACAATCGGAAATCTGCACAAGGTGTTTAATTTTGAAAATCGACCGGATTCTCTAGGTAGTTCTCTGTCTGACTTCCTGCCCGTTTCGTCTGCTCTGTGCTGCTTGACGTGGCTTCCATCAAAAATAGACTGGCAGTGAATATTTAGTGAATACTTTAGCAAAACTTAAGCAAAAAAATCTGTAAATCGAATGCTAATCGCATTACATTTTTTCCCCAAAATGTCAGGTGACTATAAAGAGAAAACAGTGAGTTATTTTGTTATTTTAACTTACATATGTCTTACTTATCTTAACCATGATGTTTTCCTAAACCTAACCAAACAGCGACTTTTCATTTATGTAGTATTGGGAGTCAGTGACGAACGACCTATTCTGTCATTTAGGTATGAGAACATGTTACATGTTATATTTGTTGCAAAATGTTGTTAGTGAACTAATAAAATGTTCACTGACAGTGTATTTGTTTTTCTACAATATATGTCAGTAGCAACTAAAGCATGAATCAAATTCTTTTTATACTTTGGCACTTGGTTAAAGCTGGTGTAGGCACTGTTGCAGACACTAGCAAGAGACAGCAAGATTTCGAATGTAACTGAAAAAATCTCACCCCTCCCTTCAGGCCTCCCTCCAGGGCCTGTCCCTTCAGGTCTTAACATCTCTCTTACATTAAATATTAATCCTAAATAGCGTTAACAGTAGAGACTGTTCTGAAACCATTTATGGTTTTGGAGTAACACAACCCTGGAGTTGTGTATTTTATATATTAGATTTTTGGTTCTACTACATGCACGGATGTTTCCAGTCCATTATTATGCTCACCAGAAGCTGAAGAAAATTAAATTATTTAAGATAGACCTGAGAAAATAAAGCTTCTATGCACAAATTATCTTTCATGCTGTGAAAAACACATTAACAACACATATAGTGTTTCAAACCAGCAGCTATTAACCACAACTCCAAAACATTTTTGACTTGGACAAAATTTCCCCACTGATTAATTCCCCATTCATTTAGAATCTGATGAAAGAATCTTTTATCTGATTTTAGATTAGAGACACTCGCAGGGCAGAACTGGAACCCCCCTGTGTGTAAAAAGGAACAAGATGTTAGGAAAGCTGCAGTTAAATAAAATATGAAAGAGAACAGGATATGAGGTGATTCTTAGCAGGTAATGACAGACGCTGGGTGATATTATGATGCCTTTTCTTTATTTCAGTGTTTCCTTCAGCAGTGCAGGCTGTGGTGAATGAATGCAGAGGAAAACCTGCCAGCCTGCAGAGCGCGTGGGCGTACCGTCGTACCATGAAGCCCTTTCACACTGGTTGGCATTGATACTCTGAAATCTAATGGACTCTCGGTCCAGCCTCCACATGAGCTGTTGTACTGCTCTGAAAACACACTTCTGTGCCTCGAGTAGGGAACAATGCTGTCAGCTGGTCTTATTGGTAAATCTAAATATACTTATATACTGAGGGAATATTGGCATTTCAGTCAGTATCACCTAGCTCTGATGATACAGATGATTGAACTTGATTGATCAATCAAGTTAGCTTATCTTTCAAGTTATCAAGTTAGCTCTAATAACTCAGTTACCACATTTTGGTATGGTTTGTTCATGTATTTATCCTAACAGAGATTCACAGTAGATTTTGTCCTCTGTGTAAACATTTGTCTGCATCCTGTAGAGAATATCTCAGGAAACAGTTGATACTTTTGATTTGTATTCCCGCTGTAACATCACTGATGGAGCCGCACCCAGACGCACAAAATGATTGACAGTTTTAGCTCACATGTTGAATCATTCCCTACATTTGCAAAGCCTTGCTGTGGCATGCAGAGAAGCAGGGATGTGAACATTTGATTGATATTACTTGTGTCAAACCACCAAAATCATTAGGGATATTTCTCTGGCAACCATCAATATCAACAGCAATTTTCTCAGTAATCTGGTGCTTGGTCCCTGAGATATGTATTATATATTAAGACGAGTGTTGGATGGATGCAGTCCAACATTGCCAACATTGAGCTACAAATCCACAGAGCTATCCGACTACCCAACACTAACTATGACACAGAAGGTATTTGGTATTTTTTATGGTAACCATTACATAGTCATTTGACTCTGATACGGTCTCATCACTACAGTTTCATTTAGTTTTCAGTATACTGAAAGCCTCTAGTTTCACAGCATTAAACTGGTGGTAACAGCAAATAACGCCACAGCAGTAACAGAATCTCCTTCCCTGGTGTTACATCAGCTGCCAGATTGAGAGCCTGTGATGTCTGTCTCACTTTAGAGGCTTTAGCAGTAGCAATCCTGATGTGGGAATTTGCCTACAGTGTTCAAGTTTGACTAGTGAATTGGCACCTGTGACAGACAACTGGCAGACACATCTTTGTCCCAGTATCTGGAGAGACTATATAAGACGCAGACTGACAGTCTAAAAGTCTGTTCAGATAGAATGCCATGCAAATTTTAGAAGGGCTTCAATTGCATACAATGGAAAGACATGAATGGGCACGAATAGAAGCACAAAATGAGGCTATAACGAGTTGTGCTTAGCGTGGGGCTTCATGAAACTACTCTATAAATGTAGAGAAATATAATAAAATATGAAAAATAATCTAAATGTACAGGAAATAAAAACAGAGAGAAGTAAAGTTTCTCTGAGACCAGTCAGAGGCTGAGGTGAACACAAACATGGCCGGTGCCTCCTAGTGAGCTTAGCTTAGTGAGCAACCTGGTACATTGGCTGTTTGGTGAATCAGCGCATTTAAACAAACAGCATAGTGGTCAAAATCATCTGAACGATGCAAGGCAAAAATTTAGTTTTAACTAGTAGGAAAGGGTCATTTCTGTATTTTTAAACCTGGATCCTATTTTCACATGGGGTCAAAATGACTAGTAGGTACAAAAGGTTTTGGAATCTGTGCAGTAGGTGGTTTTAGCCAGCAGCGACAAACTGGCTGAAACGTATTCCTTTGGGGCAAATGTGCCCGTCAAAATAACAACCAAAAAAGGAGCTTCTTTTTGCAATCGACAGGCTCAGACTATTACAAGGTGTCTGACAACATCATGGAAAGGATCCCTACGAGTAACACCCGATAACACCCTTTTTTCAACAGGAAACTCGCTCAAGGATAGTTAGAGCTCTGAAATCTTGGGGGGGAGGGGAGTTGCAGGAAAACGTTGGAGTTGGAGAGGAGTTTGTTGTGTTGGAATAATGAAAATACAGTCTTACTAGCAGGTCCTCTGTACTCCAGGTGATTCTGATTCTGATGTACATCTCCTTTCAACCCCAAAATATGTGAAAATAGGGCCTAGGTTAAAAAGTACCGAAATCAATATGAACCTGAACGACTTAGAATCTTCACAGACATCTTACTATACAGGCCTTAGTGTTAGCTGTCCTCTGTTTTGGAGAGAGGTCTGTGGCAGGGTTCCCACAGTCACCTGGGGCCTAATTTATAAAACTGTGTGTAGAATCCTCACAAAAAATGTACGTGCGCCCAAAAGCCAAAGAATGGAGTACGCCAAAAACTATTCAGACTTATAAAACCGTGTGTACGCACACCTGTGAGCAGTGTTCCCTTACACAATAAATCACAATCAACTTGAAATGTGGCGCCTGTGAGGGAGCTCTATGTCCGACCCTTCAAACGTACATAGTTGCCTATACAGACAGTGAAACGCCCCAAATTCATATTAATACTTACTGACTGCATGAAGAAAAGCTACAAAACGAAATTTAACTCGTCGATGTTCCTTTTGGGGAAGCTGAAGCATTGGTTTTGTGGGTAAAAAAAACGCACTTTCACGCAAGGCTTGTGCACTGGTGGAAAGGACCGGAGCTTCACCCCTTTAAACCGATCTGCAGGAAGGGGCATCCCTCTTAAGTAGTGACGTAACTGGCTGGAAGGGGACACACACACACACGCAAGACGGGATGACCCAGGTACATAAATTGGACTCCCCTGTTTGAAAAGAGAGTAAACCAAATGTGTTCCACTTGTGTAAAACATTTATTTAGGCTACACCAACAGTCCACTCACTTAACGAGGCTGCCGATGAGTTAAAAGAAATATGTAAATGTACATGTGAGAACAATAGGCTACATAAAACTATGCACTCCTATTTGCTTGACTGACGCAGAAAACACTGAAAACAGCTCGTTTGTAGTCCAGCCTTTACTTCTCTTTCTTGTGACGTCACAATGAAAATATGTGTCATAATGCTCGCTGAGCGCCTACTCTGACATGCCCTCAAAAACACCAGTGGAAAAATGATGAGCTGCAGCACACACCTCTCCTCTCCCTTCCGAACACTAGCTTCCCTCCAGGCAGTCAGTGGACATAAAGTTGTTACTGTGATGTAGAGACAGAGCTCAGTTAAAACTTTATGCATGAAAAATACTTTTGCTACGGTTTAATAACTCACCACTCTGAAACTCTTGCTCCAGTCCATGTTGCCAAGCTGGTCGGCAACATGTAGCCTACAACTGAATCGAAGCTGTTTACCGTCCTTTCGCTGACCCGCCTTTCTCTGCTTCTGATTGGCTAGTAGGCCTTAACTTGGAAATGCGCATGTGCAACTCCCAACAAAGATCATTTAGAGACAAGATGTATCACTCCATAGCTAAAACGAAGTTTTCAACACAGGGTGAAAAGAGGAGCTGCAGCAATGTGCAGTATGACAAAAATATGGTGTTTTTTGAAAATTAAACCATGTAAACCTGTTCTGGTACAACCCCTAAATATGATTTTGAACCTGATAATGAGCAGAATACCACCTCTTTAAATGTAATTTGTCCTCCTGTTCACCTTATTTATGTGAATGAATTGCACCGCATGCACGTAGCCTATTAATTAATATGATTCCCCAGTAAACTGTACAACATATTTGAGGTGTTCTTTTGGAGAAACAGATATCTCCGTTTGTTTTTATTATCCTAAATCTGGTTCTTTTTGTGTGCCCTGCAAGTGATCTCTTGCGTACTCAATCAAAATCAATCAAACGGGTGTTTATTAAGAAAGCTTTAAGCCTATAATACTCAGCGGTATTATTTGGATTTAGTTTACACAATAGTCGGCCTATTCATTTCAAATTGTTTCATCCTTCTGCCATGTGAGTCGCTGTTTCTCATTTCTCCAGTTTATGTGCCTAAGCATTTCAGAATTTGCTACATTCTCCCATTTTTTATAGATCACAACCTCTATTTTGTACATAAGCACCTTTTATAAATGAGGCCCCTGGACACTAAAGATTTTCACTGACTGACTGGAGGTTTTCTGAAATTCAACAAATTAACATTAACATGTTTTTTGGGTGAAACGTGAATTTGTTCAGGACAGGAAGATTTAAAACCATTTGTTTTACACCTGCAGATCTCCATCACAAAGTTTTCCTCACAATGGCGAGAGGAGCTGCGGCATACTGATGAAGATAGGCGGTGGAAAAAAGGATTTTCAAGGACGCCAGCTCATTTTGAAAAACTTCTTAAGCTTCACATTTTTCTCAAATTCACCAGGGGGCCTTTTACCTTCTGGCAGTCTGATATCCATGTTTTCAACCAATAATCTCCTGTCAATCACGACCCAGAGGAGCCGACATACAAGACCAAAGCAAAACTCCTCCCCCAGCGCCAGCCTGAACTGTAGCACAGAAATTAAAGCTGGATTTTACACAGAGCTTTAACTTGATGTTTTTTTAAGAGGAACGAGAAACAAAATAAAAAATAAATATTTCCCAACAAGGTAAAATATAAGAGCAGAGGTCTCTGCACAATGAGCTCCAAAAGCACTTCAATTCCTTAAAAAGCCAACTTCAAGTCCGGATGAGAAATATATTCTGTGACTAGTTTCCTCCTTCACAGAGAACAGAAAGTGTTTTCATTAAAGAGGAAAAAGTCAATCATAATTACCATTTAGTCAATAATAGCTAGACAGGGGCAGAGCTAGCCTCTCAACACAGTGGGGGCAGAGCTTCATCACGGACCCACCTGCTACCAAGTCATTTATACCAAGTGTATGTAACCTTGGACTCACTATGAAAGTCCACTGAGTCCATCTGTGGTGCGGCTGCTGGAACTGATCGCAGCCATTCTGGTCCATTCATGTGCTCACACCAGAAGCGCTGCACTGTGACCCAGAAGCGTCTTTCTGCACCGCTCTGGAGAATGCGCTGCCAGTGACTCGATGGAAGACACTTCAAGTGGCACAAAGCTGATGAACCAGACAGGAAGTCAGACACAGAAAATGCTCTGTGCAGACTCCCGATCGTATATAAACAATAAAGAAAGTTAAAACAGACAAAATAAATAAACAATTTAACTACGTAGCCGACTTAACCATGGTAGAAGCACAAAAGTCAAGGACAACTGAACAAATCAACAAAATCTGAACAAGTCAGCAAAATCAGGCAGACACTCTTATTCGGAGATGCTCTATGTGGGATACGAAGCCGGTGCAAAGAACTGAGCAAAACCAGTTCACAGAGAGCTGTGATCGGTAGTAGAAGCAAAAGGAAATACAAATAAACAACGAGTCAACAACGTGGGGCAGGCGCAGCCGTACACTGCCTGTGTGAGTCCGGGGTGATACATAGTAGCCTATGTCCGTCCCGCAGAATTCCCATGATGCATGACGGTGATGGGAGTTTTGTTAAAATTTGCTAATAGGTTTGCTTAATTTGTTGGAATTACAAATGTTACTTTATGATTTATTTTTTTTTAAACATGTCTGCTTAGAATGTGTGTTTTTTGTTGGTAATTGACCCTTCACTGACTCTTTTTGCATTAGTTTCAATGGAGCGCAGCTGTGAAAATGTCGGACCTCAGTTAGAGTGAGTCCTATACTGTGCTGTGATTGGCCAGCTGTGTATTTGGGGCAAGTTAGAGTCCAGAGCATCATAACAGGCACTTTCTGAGCAACAGGTTAACATATATAAATCGGTTTTCTTGTTTTGTTTTTCTGAACGGGTATCAGCAGAAACATTTTTCTTTTTTATCAGGGAGCAGCATAAACAGTCTATGTCTTGAACTTCAACAGTCTTGAACTTTTTGTATGCGACGCGCCGCACAGATCATTGGAAGAGTGACTGATCCTTGCTGTTTGTGAGTTTCCAGAATCTATTACTGTTTACTAAATAGTCATCAGGACATCAACAGGAGGGAATTCACATGGCAGAGCATCCACCGCAAAATTAGATGAAGGCCTATCAGGTGAAGTTATGTAGCCTATAAGTTTAACTTAAGTTAAATAGGCTACAGCTGTGAAGCGCACAGAAGTCGTTGTCATGGTTACTCTTAATAGAGTGCCTGCCGTTTACTCGCGGAGCACTCGTCTCCCTTTTTGGTCATCAGGGCAAAGAACAACCCCGTGGGGCAGAGCGACTACGCTGTGATTTTAAGAACGTTCCAAAGACTGACATTTAATCAGCATGCAGTGTGTAGCTATCCACTTGGATATGCCATTTGATCGCTTGTCTTGCTTTTGTTTATCTACTTCTCCCACACGCTGCATCCAGCGTAGTCTGCTGTAGCCTCCCTCTGCTGCTTGTTTGGGTGGATGATTTGCAGGCTAATCAACATCCCACCCCTCCTGGGACCCATGGTTTGACTGTATGTGTATTCAGAGCCAGTGAGCAACGGACTTTCAAAATAATAATAATTAAACTGCATAAACGTGCAATAAAATAAATGTCGGCGTTAATTAATTAATGTGTTAACACGATAATAACACGTTAACGTGCCCAGCCCTAATGTAAACTGACATAAACTTCGTTGCACACATAGAGGGCCCCCTACCCAGCCAGGGCCCTGGGCCGGCCGCCCCCATGCACACACGCTGCCTCCGCTTGTTATAATAGGCTGTTTTGTGTTTTTACGTCCCAGTTAACTAAACATTTGGGGCTTTTGGAACGTCAAAACAAGAAATTTGAAGATATCACCTTATTGGACTTATGAGTATTTTTCAGTATTTTCACATTTTATTTAATAATCTGATAAAAATCCTTAGTTGCAGCCTTAGATTTAATTGTGGGAAAAAAGCATCAAAATGTCCACAGAGTGTGGTGGGTGTGTGTATAAACCAACCCATGCACCTGCTCTCACGCTTATAAAGGATTGTGTGTGAGGGTTGATACAGACGTATTTTGCCAATTTTCCCGTATCTGAGAATGTTACACACCAAAAACACTGCACAGCAGTTTATACATCTATGAAACAGGAGGCAGATGTTTTTAGTTTCAGACAAAATCGAGGGCTTCAAGTATTCTTTGGAAACTGTGGAAAGACTAACAAAGATGGCTTTGGTGAATTTTATTTTCTTTCTGGCGTCTGTCGTAAATAAAATGTGTTCCGAGATGAGTTTACAAGGGAATTAGTTTGGTGAAAGAGAGAAAACGTGAATTCAGAGGGTGTACGGTTATATTTGTCTGTTTGATCAGGAAAATGGGTGTAACAAAATTTGCTTTCATTTCAACATTTTGTGCAAATATTTCAGCAATCACCAGTTGTTGAGCAGACAGTGGCCAGTTGTTTTTTTTGTTTTGTTTTTTTTACATATGAGCCATTTTACTAACAAAAGTTTGCAAATTACTTCCCAGAGGACCCACGACATGTACATCTTGGATTATGGACCCTTCATGTGTGGATCAGAAGGCATATGGTTCTGTCCACTGTGTTGGAAACTTTCTGCAGACAGCAGCCTGAAGCTTCAGCTCCAACAACCTTGCTTCATTCTGGTTCTGGCTGCCAGTCAATGTTCCTCTCTGTCAAAACTGGGCATATTTCTGTTGCCTTTCACAACCACCTCTTTATATGAGTCACTGTTTTTTATTGTGACTGTCACAAAATCAATGGAATGTGAATGCTACTCTGCATGTCCTCCATACTACTATGACTTGATCTCATCATTTCTTTAGAAGCAAGGCCACGTGTCTCACTGAGGGTAAGCAGAATATATACTTTGGTCATTACAGCTTAACACATATTTATAGCCCAGTTAATAATTCTTCCTTTTTTGTCTTTTTTTTTTTATCATTATTCTTTGCTATGTTTTTTTCTCATTATATTTGGCAAGGTGGTCCTTGGAAATCTTGTAATTATCAGAAGTCGGCCTTAAGTTACAAAAGGTTGACCTAAACTCAGCTTTTTGTTCATTTCACTTCTGTATTTACACAGAGAGTTACAACCCTTTAAATCAAAGCTCAGTCCTTGTAAAACTGCTATGGATGTGAGTCTTTGCTCATTTCAGCTCTGACATCTCAGCAGACATGAGTCAGATCCCCGGTGGTTTGTCCATGTTTAGAAATCCACATCAAGAATTAGGAGTCAGACATGTTGTGCCTTTGGAAAATGTGTTTTTGGAAAGACGTGTGACTGGCTGGCTGTTGGGTAACTGAGGTTCGTGCCAGCCGATATGCTTTGAAAATGAAAGCACAAACAACATCAAAGTTCCGATGATTATCAGCCTCAGGTGCAGACTGGACAAATGACTGGATCCTGCTGAGGACCGATGATAACACGCTAAATAATGAGGATGGTCCACGATTATCTCCTGTCAGTGATCACTGGAAGGCCAATAACTGCTAAAAACTTATGATTTTTTTTTCCCTCTTTCTGTTTTGATTTCATTAAAATTAGTTTAGTGGTACGGAGATGCTTATAATGAATGTAGCGGATGAAGAATGTTTTCAGCCTAAAAAGCACAGCAAACTGATTTTAATTCACAACATCTCCTCCTTTGTCACACTGTAATAGTCCGTGTTGAATGGAGAGGCGCCATTAACACTTTTTTCCCCCTTTTAAGCATCATTAAAACATTGTAAGTGTAATGAACAAGGTGCATTAAACCTTCCCCGCTGCTCTACAGTTGCATCAATTACTGGCTTGGAGAAAAATACTAGCGGGGGTCGGCAGTGTTGGACAAACAAGAGAAAGATAGATTTTGAAAGTATCCAGCTTAAAAAATTCCACTCCCTTCCTTCAGCCCTCCCTCCAAAGCCACTCACAAAACACAAAACACAAAACACAATGAGTGCACAGGCAGAGTGAACGCAGGTAGGCAAGTAGGCCAGCTTATCATTTCATTTCATTTTTGTGTCAGAGCATTTGATTTATTGATTGCCGTCGAGGTGTAAAGAGAATTTCAAAAAATATAACACAAAATGCTTCTGAAAAAAATTGCCTACCACCGTATTGGGTGAGAACATTTGCCTGTTAAAGATTTTATCTGTGTTTCAGAGCATTGTCTTTTTCTTTTATCTCAATGTGTTTGCTAATATCAATCTGATATTTTGAAGTGGTGGCTTTTTTTCCCCTTTCTCAGCTGTGAAACCGGGAGAATCGTTGGCTCGTTGCCTCAAAATGTTTAGTGAAAAAACTGTTACATCACTGCTCAGGAAGCTTCGCTGCAGGCTGTTGTTCACTGACATGACTGTAGCTCACTGATGCAAACACAAAACTAAATTCATTTCACTAACCTGATATTCATCATCTTTGTATTATATTGCAAATATACAGATAGTGAAGTAGATGCAGCTTTCCACGCAATAAATACCATGTCTGAATGGATATAATTATAACGCGTTATTAACCTCAATGTCTGCACAATGAATTAACCAACGTGGTTATTCTGAATTAAAAAGCAAAGTAATACCTCATACAGTAACGCACATCACTAAGAGAACCGGTTGAATTTTGTCTGGTTGATGTAAAGACAGGCTATTTATAATGGGCACGCTGTCCTCAGATTTCATAAATGTGATGTAGTGATTATTAATGGCTGCTATGAATTAGTTTCCTGTTCCTTTTTTTAATGATATGATCTCATCTTATGAAGAGGGACGAAGTGTGCACACATCCAGGCAAAAATATTCAGGTGCATGACAAAAACTGCAGGGCACAAAGGAGAAAGGTTTTTAAAAAATCAATCTTGTAGATTTCGAAACATTGCTGTGAAAAGAAAATTAAATAATTTTTGGAGCCTAACAGTGTGCAGACCCTTCTCCTTTATGATCTCATCTTAGATCACACTTTGGTCAAATCTGAAATAAAGTGCATCTAATAACCCTGTTAATTTTATCAAGGAAAACTACGACGAAATTCAGCACAAAGCTTTTTTTTAAGACGAAAACGTGACCATGACAAAATGTATTACATTTACAAGTGAATAAAACCTAAACGATAATGAAAGACAAAGGAATGGACAACTTAACTAATTACTGTTTAGGTATTCAGTGACCTACATGAATCTGCAGAAGCACACACTGTAGCTCCTGATTAGTAAACTGTCTCCAAGACATGCAGTCAGTCACATTTTATTTATTGTAGAATCTATCCAGCTATGCCAATGAAAAACTGCAGAATGGTTAAATATGATTTAACTATGTCATTTCACCTGGAGAAGGAGGTGCACCATTATTAACATTAGTGTTTGAAAATTACTGCCTTACTCATTATAATAATCAATAAAGTCAAATGTTTTTTGGTTTTTATTGATCCATACCATGAGAATACAAAACCACTTTCCCAACATGATTCAAAAAGATTTATTTCTGAATCTGATTAAACTGTCTTTTTCCTGGTAAAATGCATCACAATAATCCAAAAAGGTTAAAGTCAACACCACATCACAACAACTGTGATGCCGCTGAAATGCTTCATAATTCACAAGCCTTTTCCCTTCAGCCCTGCGTCTTTCCCTACATGCATCTCTCCTGATCAATCTGATGCTCGCTCGCTTGGGATCAGCTGTTTACATGCGACATCACACCACGATCACAACTCTCCCTGAGCAAACCAAACACTGTCAAGGTCGCCATGGAAACCGAGCCTGTGCAAACCTGTTAAAAACCCACCAGGTAAAGGGGGGGCGACGACTTGCAAGGTGCGGGTCTCAACAACATCTCAGCTCAGCCATCCGCCGAGCTCACAGTAAGTTACAGTAAGCGGGATATGATGTTTGCATACAAACAAACAAAACCACTCGAGAGTCAAGAGAAACACCGGATATTGACGAACAAGTTAACACTCAAGATAAACCAATCCAATCAGAAACAGGAGCGGAGCATGTTTGTTGCCTCATCTTCACCCAGCCTGCAGGGATCCAGGCTGACAGACAGAAAGTGATAGCAGAGCAGTCGCTGTCATTCACAGACAAACTCAAGTGCATCTTATTGTCATGCAGATGACAGTTTGAGCTTCAGCAGCCGGAGAACTGCTTTTATTTCTGTCAACATGGCTGGATCAGAATTTAAATTGTAGCTTGATCATTACAGCCGTTATTAAAGATCTTCACATCAGTTGGTCGTCAGTCTGATCACCACTTTTGTCCAGAACGAAATATCTCAACAACTACTGGACCAAGTAAAATGTGGTACAGACCGTACCTGCCAACATTTATGTTTGAAAGTAAGGAGCAAAGAGCAGCTGTGCACACGGCCCTTGGTTCAGGTTGTGGGTTGCCAGGTTGTGGTGACAGATGGGGGTGGGATTGTAGTGTGTGTGGATTGCCTGTGACGATCTGGCAACTTGAGTGACGTCAGAAATCATCCAAGACTTGGATCCGTGTATGATGATTATTCATAATAAAGTTTGCAGGAGTTCCCAGGACAAACAAGGACCAGGAGATGGTCTTGAAATACGTGAGAAACCCGGGAAAAACGTGAGATTTGGCAGGTTTGGTTCATGGTTTCATTGTCCCCAGAAGATGATAAGCTTTGCTAATCCTTCTCCTTCAGTGCCACCATAAGGCCGACATTTGTGCCGTAAGATATACTTTATTAATCCCGCGAGGGGAAACTCTGTGTTTTCACTCTGTTATTATTATGTAAGTATTTGCACACAGCTCCGAAAGACACAGACAAACAGGACTCATAGCAACATATACACGGAGAGATGTCAGAGTCAGGGGGCCCCGAGCAGCTCAAGGCCTCCTTCGGCAGCGCCCAGAAACAGGCACCTCTCCAGCTACCAGTCAAAACTCCGCAACTCTTGTCCGAGCTGGATTTGAACTGGCGACCCTCCGGTTCCCAGCCTAATCCTTACAGACCAATTTGTTTTTACCTGCAAACCTAAGACATTCCCTCAGCCTCAGCTGTACTTTGTGTGTAGTGCTAATTAGCAAATACTGCATGCTAACATGTTAAACTAAGATGAACATAGTAAGGTGAACATGGTAACATCAGCATGTTAGCATTGTCATTTTGAGTATGTTAGCATGCTTGAGTTAGCATTTAGCTTAAGGTACCACAACCTCACACAATCAGGGTAATTGTGTGTGTAAAATAGAAGAAAATAGACTGATGGGCTTTGGGTTTCCATGCATCTAGCACAAGTGAAACACAAGAGGTTGCAACGCCTGTGCAGACAGCTGCATTTATTCAAATAGAGGCGTATCTGTTCCAGATATGTGCAAGATTGATTGAAAAGCATGAGTAGCATAGGCCTATCCGTTTTCAACTTAGCATACGAGGACTTCTGCCTTCTCTGTGTAGAAATGGTTCTGTGCAGTAATCTTATAAATATAAAACATGAGCTGACCAAAGTGCTTTACAAACACAGGCAAGAGAAAGACCAATTAGTAGTAGCAATTTAGATACATCCAAAGACCACAGAGACATTGAGCTGTGCTTTGAACCACTCAGTGAAGGGGACACATCTGATGTGGTGGGGCAGTTTGTTCCACAGACTGGGGCCCGAAACTTAGAAGGCGCGGCCACCCATGAGTTTCCACCAAGCTCGAGGGTTGACCAGAAATGACTGGTAAGGAGACCTGGTGATCTAGTTGGGGAATAAGG
>NC_060170.1:6782187-6839702 GCF_021292245.1 Micropterus dolomieu
AATCTATCCAGCTATGCCAATGAAAAACTGCAGAATGGTTAAATATGATTTAACTATGTCATTTCACCTGGAGAAGGAGGTGCACCATTATTAACATTAGTGTTTGAAAATTACTGCCTTACTCATTATAATAATCAATAAAGTCAAATGTTTTTTGGTTTTTATTGATCCATACCATGAGAATACAAAACCACTTTCCCAACATGATTCAAAAAGATTTATTTCTGAATCTGATTAAACTGTCTTTTTCCTGGTAAAATGCATCACAATAATCCAAAAAGGTTAAAGTCAACACCACATCACAACAACTGTGATGCCGCTGAAATGCTTCATAATTCACAAGCCTTTTCCCTTCAGCCCTGCGTCTTTCCCTACATGCATCTCTCCTGATCAATCTGATGCTCGCTCGCTTGGGATCAGCTGTTTACATGCGACATCACACCACGATCACAACTCTCCCTGAGCAAACCAAACACTGTCAAGGTCGCCATGGAAACCGAGCCTGTGCAAACCTGTTAAAAACCCACCAGGTAAAGGGGGGGCGACGACTTGCAAGGTGCGGGTCTCAACAACATCTCAGCTCAGCCATCCGCCGAGCTCACAGTAAGTTACAGTAAGCGGGATATGATGTTTGCATACAAACAAACAAAACCACTCGAGAGTCAAGAGAAACACCGGATATTGACGAACAAGTTAACACTCAAGATAAACCAATCCAATCAGAAACAGGAGCGGAGCATGTTTGTTGCCTCATCTTCACCCAGCCTGCAGGGATCCAGGCTGACAGACAGAAAGTGATAGCAGAGCAGTCGCTGTCATTCACAGACAAACTCAAGTGCATCTTATTGTCATGCAGATGACAGTTTGAGCTTCAGCAGCCGGAGAACTGCTTTTATTTCTGTCAACATGGCTGGATCAGAATTTAAATTGTAGCTTGATCATTACAGCCGTTATTAAAGATCTTCACATCAGTTGGTCGTCAGTCTGATCACCACTTTTGTCCAGAACGAAATATCTCAACAACTACTGGACCAAGTAAAATGTGGTACAGACCGTACCTGCCAACATTTATGTTTGAAAGTAAGGAGCAAAGAGCAGCTGTGCACACGGCCCTTGGTTCAGGTTGTGGGTTGCCAGGTTGTGGTGACAGATGGGGGTGGGATTGTAGTGTGTGTGGATTGCCTGTGACGATCTGGCAACTTGAGTGACGTCAGAAATCATCCAAGACTTGGATCCGTGTATGATGATTATTCATAATAAAGTTTGCAGGAGTTCCCAGGACAAACAAGGACCAGGAGATGGTCTTGAAATACGTGAGAAACCCGGGAAAAACGTGAGATTTGGCAGGTTTGGTTCATGGTTTCATTGTCCCCAGAAGATGATAAGCTTTGCTAATCCTTCTCCTTCAGTGCCACCATAAGGCCGACATTTGTGCCGTAAGATATACTTTATTAATCCCGCGAGGGGAAACTCTGTGTTTTCACTCTGTTATTATTATGTAAGTATTTGCACACAGCTCCGAAAGACACAGACAAACAGGACTCATAGCAACATATACACGGAGAGATGTCAGAGTCAGGGGGCCCCGAGCAGCTCAAGGCCTCCTTCGGCAGCGCCCAGAAACAGGCACCTCTCCAGCTACCAGTCAAAACTCCGCAACTCTTGTCCGAGCTGGATTTGAACTGGCGACCCTCCGGTTCCCAGCCTAATCCTTACAGACCAATTTGTTTTTACCTGCAAACCTAAGACATTCCCTCAGCCTCAGCTGTACTTTGTGTGTAGTGCTAATTAGCAAATACTGCATGCTAACATGTTAAACTAAGATGAACATAGTAAGGTGAACATGGTAACATCAGCATGTTAGCATTGTCATTTTGAGTATGTTAGCATGCTTGAGTTAGCATTTAGCTTAAGGTACCACAACCTCACACAATCAGGGTAATTGTGTGTGTAAAATAGAAGAAAATAGACTGATGGGCTTTGGGTTTCCATGCATCTAGCACAAGTGAAACACAAGAGGTTGCAACGCCTGTGCAGACAGCTGCATTTATTCAAATAGAGGCGTATCTGTTCCAGATATGTGCAAGATTGATTGAAAAGCATGAGTAGCATAGGCCTATCCGTTTTCAACTTAGCATACGAGGACTTCTGCCTTCTCTGTGTAGAAATGGTTCTGTGCAGTAATCTTATAAATATAAAACATGAGCTGACCAAAGTGCTTTACAAACACAGGCAAGAGAAAGACCAATTAGTAGTAGCAATTTAGATACATCCAAAGACCACAGAGACATTGAGCTGTGCTTTGAACCACTCAGTGAAGGGGACACATCTGATGTGGTGGGGCAGTTTGTTCCACAGACTGGGGCCCGAAACTTAGAAGGCGCGGCCACCCATGAGTTTCCACCAAGCTCGAGGGTTGACCAGAAATGACTGGTAAGGAGACCTGGTGATCTAGTTGGGGAATAAGGCATTAGAATGTTATTTCTAAGCGCTGTAAATGTAAATACTCCTCCTTTCTAGTCTTTTTGACCACTCAAAGCGCTTTTACACTACATCTACATTCACACACTGGCGGAACAGCCGCCAGGGGTAATTCAGGGATCTTGCCCAAGGACACTTCGACACGCAACCAGGGGGAGCCGGAGATTGAACCGCCGACCTTCCGATTAACAGCCAACCCGCTCTACCTCCTGAGCCACAGCCGCCCAAGACATGGGCTGTGTATTTATCCAGGCTTTGTACAACTACTTCATACATCCAGTGCTTCCACAGTTGTTCCTCTCAGCAGGGGTGTAACTATTTAATCCAATTTTGATTCAATTTAAATTAAATGCATCATAAAATCCCACATTCTGCTCATGATTTGAGTTGATTCAGTTTCAAAATGTGCAACAGCTCTTAAAATTGTAAAATGGAAACAGCAATTGATTCAAGAACAATTCAACACATCCGACCTCAGCCACAATCGACAGCAACTCAGTTTGCGGTGCATGCACGAAGGAAGAGTGCAGACAGGGACGTGTCTGAGGAGGTTAGACAGCAGTCTGTGTCAGCCGTCATACGTGTTTGCTTTTTTAAAATCAGAAGCAAAGACTATGATGACAGAGTAGTGAGTTCAACTAATCAGCTGTTGGAAGGGTCCAACACTTTGTACAACCCAACCATCCAACCTGACCTCCTCCTTAAGGGGGCTGCAATAAGAACACTGACAGACAAGCGTTATCACTTGACCACAAGAAGTTGTTGCCAGTAAATTTGTAAGTAGGGCTTTGTGTTTGAACAAATGACAGATACCAGTATTTTTGCTACTCTTAGCAAAAAATGACATCTGAAAAGATTTGAATACATCCCTATAGGCCCTGCTAAGAACGCCACAGTCAATGTGAGCCAAATTGGTAATTATTGATCATGTACAACGTAGATCTGTTTGTCATTTTACAACACAGAGTTGTATCTTACGAGATGTCTCCAGCTAACCATTGTTTGTGCCAACATTCAGCTGGTTGTCTTTATTTTAATGTCAAAATGGACCTCTGTTTTCAGAGTTTCAGGGTGTTAAAGTCTGTGGAGCTTCACCGCATCCATCACAGGACTCTAAAACTCTTCAGTGGAGCCCAGATTACTGCTGACAGGGAATGAATTACGGTCACCACAGAGCTCAGGGTGAGTGTGTGTGTGTGTGTGTGTGTGTGTGTGTGTGTGTGTGTGTGTGTGTGTGTGTGTGTGTGTGCCTGCGAGTGTGTTTCACCGCCGAATGGGAATCCTTCAGATCAACAAATAAACAAAGCAGGCCAGCGTTCCTCCTGTCAGCAGCATCTGCCAGCAGCAGGGAGGACACTTCGGTTTTTCCTGCCTCGTCTAATCCTGCATCCACGATCCCCCACCCCCCCTAAAAAAAAAACTCCTTCTGAACATCCTCCATCTGTTTCTTTTTTTTCAGTCTGTCAGACTCTTTCAGCCTATGTCCTCTGCTGTCACGTCCAATCCCTCCCTCTCTATCAAACATCTCTCTCCCCACTTCACCTCTCCACCCATCCCTCCGTCTTCCTCCATCTTTGTCTCTCCTTCGAATGACTTATTTAAACCCAGAAACGATTTCACATGTGGCAACATCCCCATTCTACCCTTAAATGACTAGAAAATTGGACCTCGGAGTGGCTCATTAAACCCTCAGCAGTCCAACCTTTCAGCCTGTAGCATTTATGTCTTTAAATGAAAAAGATTTTGACCCACACTCTGACACCTGATTCATTTTTACATCATGGGTAATTTCCCAAATGAATTGAGCAAACAAAGCCTGTGCAAATGCAACATAAAGGAGGAATTACAGAAGGGGTTCATTCTGATTCCCTCGCCGCCTTTGCTGAGTTGCTGCTGCACATGTAAATACTGTAGCTGCTTTCCCCTTTAATCTCCAGCAAAAACAAGAAGGATTGGATTAAATGGTTCTGAAAGGAGGAGGAGGATGGAGATGGAGGACACACTGCTGCTGCTGCCTCCCTCCTCCCTCCTCCTCCTCCTTCTTCGCTCTTCACCTCCCCTCCAAAATAAGAAAAAAGACACAAAAAAAATCTCATCTCTGTCCACCAGCGTGGTAGATATAAGAGGACAGACAGGGAGGCTGGGAACAATGACACCAGCTGGGCAACAACAATAGGAAATAAATATCATGTGGCAAGCAGGCGGTCATCCCTTCATCCAATCATCCATTTAAACATTCCTGCTGTGTGTCTGCTGCTGTACTGGCTTCTTTGTGGCCTTCACACCTGCATCTGACTGACTGTGTGTGCTCTGAATATCAAAAATATTCAATTTCTCTCCTTTTCTTTTAACGTTTTGCACCTTTAAATATTTACTACAATGTGGAAGCAGCTGCAGGTGTGAAGCGACAGCTGCCCCGTTTGTTGCTTTGTTGTCGGTGTGTTTTATTATTGGCCTGCAGACAATAAAAGCTGCCTACCTTCTCGGCTCCTCTGTGTTTCTTGGCCGCCGGCGTGTCGTCATGCTGCCGCCTGACAACAATAGCCCCTCCGCCGCTTTTAACTCCACAATCCAGCGCGGCTTTATTGGCAGCGCCGCCGCCGTTACTCGCGCAATTATTGTTATTGTTTACGTTGTTGCCGTTATCTCCCACGATCCTGGAGTCCGGCGCGGCGCAGTGGCAGTGTCCGGGGCCGTCGCGGCACAGATGATGCTCGGGCGCGGCGGAAGACGGGAGGAAGACGGAGGGAGGAGGAGACGAGCCATCGCCGGGCTTCTCCTTCCTCGCCCGGGCTGGAGGAGCCGGAGTAGCGGCGGCGTCCCTCTCCCTGTCCCTCTCCCTCTTCCAGCCCCGGATCACGTTTTTCCCCTTCCTCTCCTCCCTGCCTTTGGCGCAAGTCGCAGGAGAGGCCGTGGTCACTTCGGAGACGCCGTTGTTGATGTTGCTGCCGCTCCCGCCGCCGTCCGCGTCTCTGCTCACCGCCGAAATCATCTCCACACCTTCTCCACCGGCGCAGCGTCCTTGAGCTTCCCGACGCTGCTGCTGCTGCTGCTGCTGCTTACCGACCCCGACGCACAACTCGCCGCCGCCACGCACCGCGACGGCCGCCGCTGAGTGATCCGCCGCCTCACGTTCCTCTCTCCCCTCCCGGACGGCTCGGCAGCGTTTAGACGCGGATCTCCTCGGCTCCGACCCGCCGCCGCCGCCACCGCCGACAGGTCCCCGGGTCTGGAGCGAGGGCAGGGCCGCGTGTCTGTCGGCTGAGCCAGCGGCGCTGGAGGAAGAGGAGGAGGGGGAGGAGGTGGAGGCGGTGTGGTTGGGTGACAGCTCCCTGCAGTCCGTTAGCAGCCCCCTATTCTCCCCAGCTCTCAGGAAACGGTTCATCTCCTCCTTTCCTTGTGTCCTTTGTCGATCTTCACAATAATCAGCATTCAAGTCATTGTCAGCCCACCGCAGTGTGACAGAGAGCACCGAGCTATAGGTGGACACATGCAGGTCTGTTATAGGCTGCTGGATCAGGCCTGCTCCATCACAAACTACAACACAGGCAGAATGACAGCTTGGGGTTCCTGACAGACACGATAGGGGCTCGGTAGATATTATGTAGCTTAGCCTTTGTCATAATAAAGAAATATAGGCTACCCCTATATTTGAAAGGATAATAATAAAACACTAAAAATAAAGTTTTTAAAAAACACCCCAGAGTCACTGCAACATGTGCACATTCTGTTTTCAAATAAGAAAATATTAAATAATAGCCTATGTGGACTAATAGGTGTTCTATTTTATCTTATTGTTAACAATAATATTAAAGAATTCCTTATTTATTTTATCTCCCACTGTGATTAATATCTTGACAAATATCTCAGAAGCCACAAATTACATTTTTTTTCTTTTTTTCTTTTTTTAATTTTTAATTTTTAATTTTTGTTTTAGAAAATGACTGGTTGGCCACAGGGGGGCGCTGTTAGTGTTTGCTTATTGAATTGATTACACACCAACTCAGGTGTAGCTGATTGGATGTTCGTGAAAATTAATGGACTGATGCATATCATCAGTTGCTCCTTATGGGTTTTTTAAATTGCACTGATTGGTCACGGGGGGCGCTATAATATCAGTGTAATGTTCTACTCCAATGCACCATTCCTGTAAATGCCTGTTGGTAATCATTAGTGAGCTCAGTATTCTTAATGGTATTTTGGGTAAAAGTATAATATTCCGGTAATGATCTAAAACAGGCTCTTCTGTTTTTTTCTCTAATTGCTACACTTTCCTAAATTACGACGGGACACTATGCTTTTGGGAGCCTGATGAAGCGCTGAGTATGCTGAGTGATAAGTATTCGCATGTCAATGTTACTTAAAGATCCCTAAATATATACTTTTGAGAGCTAAACTAAGTGTGCAGTCACTTCCCCAAACACATGCGGCTTATATTTTCTGAGGTTATTGTGCTTAGTTTTAAATTCACTGTCAACAGTATGAAGGAAAAATATACATTTATAATGTCACGGGTAAAAACACATAGCCTACCATAGAGAAGTTCTCTAAAACTGGAGTGAATCATAAATTACATTAAGTTACATGACATAAGTTAACAGTCCTATAGTAGTAAAGTACTTGACAGCATAATAAAACAAAAAAACTGTAAAGCAGAATAAAGGCAAATATAGACACACATACTATTTTTTTTTTTTACATTACATTTATACCTAGAACAACAATGTAAAAGTAATTCACTAGAGAAAGCTGAACTGAATGAAAAGGTGCACTAATGCTGCTTGCAAACAATTTGGAGACATGTGCGTTATGACCTGGGTGATCTGCTGGGCTTGCAAACTGGGAGCTTGTCTGATATGGCCTGCCAAGATATCATATGCCAAGAAGAAAAAACAAAAACATGTTTCTAAGGACCAGAGAGACGTGACGATTCAGGGAATTGCAATAATCCCGCCTGCTCAATTTGAACGCATGCATTGGATATTCGGAGTCAGACAGGGAAAGAAAGCCTCTGGTTTCTGAGCTGTTTCTAAGATGGAGAAACATAAACATCCTTTTAAAATACAATATGTAAAATACGAGGGGATTTGTGTGCTCGGATCTCCACTGTATAGAAACCTTCTCAGATCATCAGATTAAAGAGTGAAAAAGCAGAATAAACAGGCCTGAGCTCACACGAATAAAAAGTGTATAAATCCACAGATTACTGTCACGCAAGTTACTGCTGTTGGTGTGATGAAGAAATATTCAGAGATGCCGCCTCTCTCTGTAGCTGCATGTGTGATGAAGAAATATCATTTTGCAAACCTGAACAGTCAATACAGACAGGAGTTCATTATCAGAGTCACTTAAAGGGACACGTGGAATGAATACAGCAATAAATACACCAGGAGCGTACTTAGTGTATTAAGACATTTGATATCTGAAACTTGAATCATCCTGGAGAAAATGGCTAAATGAGACAGGCAGTAGGTTACAGGAAAGTATTTAGTTGTGTGTGGCTCTGAGCAGTGTTATTGCAGCTGTAGAGGGAAGGAGAGTCAGTTCACTCTCTTTCACATGACATTTGTTCTGAATGATTTAGACGCAGGAATTTATTGGTTTTAGAGAAGCTCTTGACAGGATGGAAATTATCTGAAGGCAGAGACTGATATACATTAATATTTTTAGTCTGAGAGACAGTTTTCTGTGCCAATATTCAGAGCTCTCTGCTTGGACCTCATTTATTTTATCTCCCAAAGGACACATAGCTCTTTCATCTGCTCTCATTAGAATTTATTCTTTATTACACTAAGAAAAGTACATTTTGAGTCCAAATTGTTTCTCCATCAGGCAGGCCTACATAAGGAGCAAACAGATTTGGGTGTGAGTTATTGGAAAATGTGTCTTAAGCTACGTTCACACTGCAGACCTTAATGCTCAATTGCAATTTATTGCCCAGGTCAGATTTTTTTGAATGACTGTTCCACATTATATTGTAATTGTGGCCCATGTCAGACTCCAGTGGGAAGTGGCCATGGCCTGAAAATGACCCACATATGCAAAAGAATAATGCGACATCACACGCAGCACGCTGTCGTACGGAAGTAAACATGGAGGCCACAAGGGCCTCCATGTTTGCGTTTGCATTTACTGTATTGGTAACCCAGATCCAAACTGGAAAATATCAGATTCCTTGTGACTTGGGCTGTTCACTCTGTTCCGAACCGAGTCACATATGAGCAGAAAAATAACATTTGGGTCACTTTGGCGTGCAGTTAGAACGTGGCCTTAGTACCACCCACAGATGTTGTTACCGCCAACTTAATATGTGCACACCTTCAAACTTAACTTAAGACAATAAAAATACAATACAATCACAAACAAGCATCGTATTTATAGGCAATCAAAGCGAAAACACCTCCTGGACCTCTAACAACAGAGATAAAACTCAGGGATCCAAGTAAGGAGGGCTCCATTAAAATGAAAAGAAATGCTTTACAGTGAAAGTACAAATGACAGTCAGCTTGTCTGTCATTGACCAGAGTCACTGATAAGAGATTTGGGGCAGCAGGGGAAAGAAGAGGGTTCAGTGAAATGTCAACAGTATATCACTGTAACACACTGGACTGTCGCAAACCAAGCAAACAGAGCCACTGTACAGTCAGTCGCAGACAGTAAGACCATGTTTATTTTGCAGGGGTTGAGGAGGCGTGTCATTTGTGACCACAACATGTCCTACAGTATATATCTGGGGACAAAAGTGGAGTACAGACAAATATACTCGAAATAGTCCAAAGCAATGTAACAAGGACTGCTGAACTAAGGGAAAACGCAGAGAGTGATGGAAGGTGGGTTTATTGAAATCCCAGTGTAGCACACGCCCCATCAGATTACATCGCAAGTGTCAGCAAGTGATTCTGTCTCTGCAATGGAGAACTACAGCGCAGACGACTCCTTTCGATTTAAAAGGAGGAGCACAATGTCCAATCCTCCCTGTGCTCCGTCCAACACACCCGGACATCACAGGTAAGAAAATAAGACACTGAAAACAAAAAGTTTCCTAACTTTAAAAAACAGAAAAGGTCTCCAGTGTTGACACTTTCAAAGAATGTCATCTCAATTTAGAGTGTCTGCGAGTGGAGCTGTTTTCTTATCTCTGTCCGTGCTAAATACCCGCTTCTTCTTCTTTTGTATACTTCAAATAAGTGTATTTTTTTTCTGGAAATCACATTTTATAAAGTGAGCCTGGCCTCACCGTGGAGGACTGGACATCTGTGTATTTCCAACAGCACATGTTCTCTTTTACAGACTGAGCCTGTTACTGAAAGAGAGTGTCGCATTATGTGTTTGCAACCTTGAACCAGCAGAGTTCTTTCTTTTTCAAACTTGTAGTCTTCAGCCCCAACCGACACAGATTCAAGTCACATCCTTTATCAGACGCATATCAGCCATCACACAGCTCCCTCTTGAAACACTAAATGCTTTACACTACTTGTTTTGCATGCATAGTCATGCTCCTCAACACCTGGAAACTAACTATGATGTGAAAAAATCTGTGGAGTTCCCCCTTTAATATCACCAATCCGTCCATCTACGCTGGAGTGAGTCAGCCTCAAACGTGTCGAGTAAACCCAGTTCAAAGTGCACTGGTTTTCTGTTTGCTCATGCTGCCTGTTCTGCTGCCACAGAAGAAATGCAGTAAAAAGTAGAGCAGATGTTTCTGTCCTGTTGGAGCAATGTTTGTTGTAACCAGGAAAAAATTCATTTGTAATGTTTGAAAAGAAAGGGGTACTCCAGGGATTTATTATTTCATTTCCATTTCCAACTTGGGGGACATCTTTTTTTTTTAAATGGTTAAAATTGATACAGTAGTGTCAGACGTGTCCTGTGAGATAAATGTATTGACGCATCATGTTTTTAGCAACAAATCCTGAGCTGCAGTTCATAAAGTTTGTTTTTTCAGTGGGCGTCTGGTCTCTGTTTACACACAGGAGACGCAGTTTGCACCAATGATTACTCTCACAGTGTGTGTCACTACAGCTTAATATGAATCAATCCAGCAAAAGTGAATTACATTTCCTCAACTCTATTTCCTTAGCATTTGGAATTAAATTGTCCAGCACTGGCTGTTCAGGCTGTTCAACATTCAGTAGAATATATAATATACAATATATACTCCAATAGAACAATGGAGCCATATCACAGCAAGAGATTAATAATTATTTCATTAGAATTTGGGGCACAGATTAATATTCTGCAAAGTAAGAATTCAGAGACAAATAAAAATGAAAGTACCAGCAATGTATGCAAAATAAAAATAAATGATTGTGTAGCATTATAATACTAATCTGATAATTATAAGTTAGTAATTTAAAATGATGGAAATGAGACAAACTATAAAAAGATGAATCAGCAAGGTTGAAAGTAGAACAAAATGAATGTGCTGTGGGAAAAAATATAAATAAAACAACACTGTTTGTATTTCAAAAAAACCACCTGCAGTTTCTGTTGTGGTTGTTCAACACCAGCGTGTCAGACTGCTGCTTTGATCCTGTTTCTCTGCATGTGGTCGTAGAGGCCTGCACTGTGTCTTTGTGTGGGTGTGTCTCTGTAAAATCACTATTGGAGACTCATCAGTTTGTCAGTCAGTAAAGAATTGATACACAACAAATATTAGAAACGTCTGGCTGTCAATAACACTGATGCAGTATTGTCCAGTCCCCTTCTTCAAAGGACCGTTTCAGGGTTCAGACTTGGTCTAAAGTTAGAATTATATTTAGGTTAGACGAATAGTTCAAGATAGACTTTGAATACTACCAGGTTGCCAGAAAGAGTTGGTGAGCCCAGGTTTAGTTTTTTTGTCTCTGCACAGATTAGACTAGACTTTAGGAAGGAACAGTCTCTGTTCCTGACTTCATTCCTGACTGTTGTTCAACAACAAATAGTTCCAGCAAAAAATCCCCCTATGGACTCTATAAAATATGGACGTAGTATCTTTGACATCGAAGTCTTTATGCTAAGCTTGGCTAACCACTTTCTGACTCGAGATATGTACTTTACAAATTTTTCTCATTCACTCTCAGAAAGTGATTCTGATACGATACGATATGATAACAATATATTTGATTGTCCCTTAGGGAAATTCATTCATTTTGGGCTCATTGATGCTGCATACATTACCAACCATCAATAATTTACAATCAACAGACAAACAGACATCTGATAAACATTGAAGCTAGTCACCAACCTTGCACATGTCAAGATATTGCATGTCACTGTACTGCTAAAACCTTCTATTGCACTCGTAACATTATTACACGGGAAGGTAGCAGTGTGTTGCACATAGACTATTTTAGGTCTGTGACGGACTCTTACTGAGAAGACTGATGGAAAAGCAATTGATCATATTTCCCAAAATGTTGAACTGTTCCTTTAAGGTTAGACTTACAGGTCAGGAAACGTAATATGTCAGTGAGGGTGTGATTGTGTATTTGTGTATGTGCATAAGCACATGCTGGGCCATTTTACTTGTGCATTCATTATATATATATATATTTTTTTTTACAAAAGTGTATTTGTGGATTTGTATTTATCTTTGTGTTTTGTGTCAGTCAGTGTAATTGTGCATGTGCATATACTGTACACGTGTGTGTGTGTGTGTGTGTGTGTGTGTGCAGGATAATAGCTGCATCATATCTATGCAGTGAAATGTTTTCACACAGTTAAAAGCAGTTATTCTGATTATTTGCAGTGTGTTTGTTTCATTTGGCCTCTTTGCTTCAGAGTGAATAATGGTACAATACATTATCTGTACTTTTAGATCATTTTCATTTCATTTTAATTGGCACCACAACCACCAGGAGGCATCTGCACACCTGCTGAAGCCCTTGGAAACCACACTGGTCTTCCACTCCTACAAGCATGATGACGTGGCAGCTTTGTTTTTGTAATACTTCAGATGTTTTACTGAATACATGCATGCAAGCATCTATTTTTGATCATCTGATTAATTTCTTAAGATCATTTTCTTGACTAAAGTACAATATCAACAAGCCCTGACTTGCAGAGTGGCTCTTTGTCAAAATGTTAGTTTTAAGACCTTAATGATTTTATATTGTGCTCACATGGCTCAATTTCCCTATTGCGTTTCTTGAGATAACTGAATGTATTTTGAACTTACCAGAAATTTGGGAATTAGTTGTAGATAGTATATTACAAAAAAACTAATACCTGCTGTAAGCAGAGTCAAATGAAATTGCCAGATTTTTGAAGGGAGGCTGGTGACTTTCTCCCTGTAACACAAACTTCAACCACATCATTCTCTACTTACCTGTTGAAAACACAAAGAAAGCATTAGCTCACTGGACTGTTGTTGTACAGGACTGCAGTCAGTGTAAAGTGATACAACAGGTGGTATCTGCCGGACCCTATTGTCCTGCATTGGTCTATTTAATAAATATTTAGTAAATGGTAGCAGTTAACAAAGGGGAACTAACCAGATTAAATCCAGTTCGGCAGCCTTGACGGGTAAAAAAGAGAAGAAAGTTTTGTTCCCATGTAAACTGAGCTTGAAAGAGCCGCATGGGAAATCATTGTGTTCCCATGTATCTCATATTGTTCTGTGTGCCAGGATTTTAAGTGAACAGAACAGAAGAAGAAGTTTTTAAGAAGTTTTTAAAATGTACAGCAATGTAGATAAGAGCAAAAATGAAACTTCGCTCTCCAAACAAAGCTGCTTGTCACTGATCAAAGGTTTAAATGCTCACTGACACACACACACACACACACACACACACACACACACACACTACCCTGCCCTGCCACCTGATTGGCTGTGACACGTGAGATCAGGTGGCCCACAGGCAGGTGAGGGAGCAGAGGATCAGGCTGCAGGGTCAGTTCACCTCTCAGTTCTCACAGCAGCAGACAGGCAGACAGGACGGCCGGACAGACGGGCGTTTGGTCGGTAAAAACTGTTGAGCGTGATGACAGAACAGTGTGTGAGCAGGAAGACGACGCAGGAAGATGCCAGGAAGTGTAACAGAGAAACCGCAAAGCACGAAAGGGATTATCAGTGAGTTTCTGACTGCAAAGACAATCAAAGAGAAGATGTCTAAACAATATAGTGTGGATACTGGTATTAGTTGTTAGTGGTAACAGTCGTGTTTTTATTAGTAGTAGTACTGGCATGCTGGCATTAGTTTACTTCAGTTAGTTCAAGTTGTAGCCTAGTTGTTATAGAAGAAAGCTGTAACAACTAGTTGATTAATCGATTGGTCAATTGACAGAACATTTAAAAAGTTGTTATTTTTTTACTCCAGCCTCTCAAATGTGAGGATGTGCTGCTTTTCTTTGTCACATATCGTGGTAAATTGGATATATTTGAATTTTGGACTGTTGGTCAGACAAAACAAGCACACTGAAAATGTCACCTTGGTCTCTTTTTCTATCAATAATGAAAATAACTGTTGGTTTGCAACTACACCCAGACTGATAAATCAGCAGACAGGTTATTAGCTTATCAAAGATCATGCTAACCCTTATCTCTGTCTACAGGCTGTTGACCGATATGTTTAAGGTCATTTAGAAATAGAGTTTCCATGACAGAGTTTATTCACCAGAGAGCACTGACAAGTTTGTTTTGTGTAATATTGGGTACAATAAGAATCAAATTTAAAGAGATCTTGTCAGAAATGTTTGTTATGTTTGTTTAAAACAACAACAAGGAACTTGTGTTGATTGTCTCGTCACAAAGATCGTGATCTGGCAAGCGAATGCATTTGTTTTGGAAGCAAGTGACAGAAAGATTGGCTATGTAAGCTTGTAATATGACGATGGTGAAACAAGTGTCCAGGTCACATGTAAGCCTACAACTAACAGATTTGTTTGCTTGTTAATAGTAATTTTGTTGAAAGAAGTTATTAACATTCGTATTCCGGAAATATCCACCGGACTTATACCACACCGGACTGTATATAGCAAAATAAAATACACATTTCACATACCTGTCAAGGAGGAAGAGTGCCACTTCAGGATCAGGACTGAAACCTTTCAAGTCCAGCAGTTCTCTCCATCAGTTGAACAACCGACTAAAGTTAACTCATGTTTTCGCCAGTGTCCTTTTTCTCTTTGCTGATCCTGCCCCAGTTTCAGCCATGACAATGTGTAATAATATTCTCCAAAGAAAAATCTCCTGCTTCCCTTATACTGGCTAGCGTACTACTCGCTGCGATAACTTTGACAGGGAAAAAGCAAAGATGTTTATGTTAAAAAAAAAAAAGAATATTAGCTGATTCTATCATATGATCTATTTGTTAAAGTAGTTGATCTGATTGTACTGATGCCTATGTGTTCATGTAGCCTACCATTTGTTCTTAATCTGCTCTCTCTAGCCACTTCTACCTGCTGGCTGTTGCTGCTAAATAAAGAATTTTTTATAATTTTGGTGTGTCTGAATGTTGTTTTCTTCCTGTCTATAGTTCAGATGCAGAAAATGTGGAGGAGCGGCATAAATATGAGAGGATGGTCAGCGAGTCTCTGCAGGCTGTCGATCCAAATCTGCAGGAGCTCTCAGGCAGGAGGAAACCAGCATTAGTCAGGTTACTGGTTTTCTTAACTAACCAAGACAGTTCCTAACTAAATGCAAAAAAAAGCCACTATTGTTGTTGATAGTCTAAGCCACTGATCATTGTTTTCACGATTAAATTATCTTATTATGTCAAGATTTAATATGGACCATTATCATGAAATAATGATTCAGACATGATAGTGATTTAATTAAGATTAAAAAGATAAAACAATGTATAAATAACATTACACTTAGGTCAATAAGCTTAAAACTGTCAATTTGAAAAAAAGATTGTTCTATTAAGACAATGAAATGATTACATTGTAATACCCAAGATAATGGGTTCTATAAAGCAACCAAGGCCCCCCCAAGCTTCAGCAAGTGGTGCTCAAACAGTAAACATCTTGGTCCAAATATGACTAAAAGTACCTTAAGGACATTAAAACAGTCATTCAGTCCTAAAAAACTTCAAAGTTAAGTTATATTTATAAAGTGCCACGTTTTGTCATTGCAGGTCCAGACTGGACTCTTTGTAATAGTATTTACAGAGACCCAACAATATCCACCATGAGCAAGCACTTAGCAACAGTGGCAAGGAAAACTCCCTTTTAACAGGCAGCACAACTTCCACAAGACAGTAGGACTGATAATTATAATGGTAGCAGTCGTTTTATGTGTGAGTACTCAGGTTGTGGCTGACCATCAGACCATACATAAGCACGTAAATCGTGAGCTTTAGTTCTACATCGCAGACGATTTACTCATACAGTGTGAGTTGGAATAAAACAACAAGATTTCTAAAATCATACAGTTTATGCCCAGCTATACTGTGTTGCATCTTGTAACATTTCTGTAACGCTTTCAACATGACACAAGTCTGAATTAAAAGCTGTCAGATTAATGGAAAGACTGCAGCAGCACAGGGTAAAAACGAATGCATGCAAATGCATCTTCTTCCACCTTTCAACGTCACTGCAATGCACAGTGACAATAAAATAAGTTTAATAAACTATGAAACACGATGAAAGAGCCAATTTTAAGTGGTTGAGGAGATTATTCTCATATAGGTCGGTCTCTCGCTGTTAAAATGCCTTCATTCAGCCTAATAGACCTACTGCTTATACTGGTGTTAAGTGATAAATATTTCTAATGTTTTCTATTTTATCTCATTTTAGATCATTTACTGCATATGGTTCTTTGTTTTTGGTGACCTATCACAAATAGCATTATATAAATATACCTATCTAGTGCACCAAATAAACATATTTGAATTAGAGAACAAAGGGTTACAGACACGCAGACTGTCATGTAAGGTGTAATATAATAGAATATAATGTAATATAATATAATATAATATAATATAATGTAATATAATATAATAGAATATAATGTAATATAATATAATATAATATAATGTACTTCCTCTCAAACTGTATTGAATTTTTGTCTGTAGGTCAAAGACCTTTGACCACTCACTGCTGACTCAGGTTCAGACAGAGTCGGACTCCAAGATAGAGAGGAAGAAGTCTCACTACAGCCAGGTAAGCATTCATTTAGTAAAGTCTGATACCTATGTTATTACATCTATAAACATTAAATCATCCGAACTGTGCAAAACTCAGTTGTTTTTCCAGCTGAGTGATATCAGAAATAATTTGGGCTGTCTTGTTTATATTTCAGTTTATTAAAGTAGCAGTTTTCTTAGCCCTTTACTTTAATTGATATTGATGTGACTGGTGATCAATTTGGAAATTAATGATGTTTATGCTAAGAATATATTCTAAAAATGCTTCAGATTGTCAACTTCATGGTTGTTTCATAATGCCACAAAATGTCAGCCTAAACCAAACCCATCAACAGCTTCCTTCCATAAAAAATGTAGGCCTTCAAAACCTCGTATCTACGAAAGCGTATTAGGGCCATTGTTGGTTAAAACATTTTTTTATTTTTTATTATGGAGCTGAAAAATTATGGAAAAAAATGAACTTCAGAGATTTAAATTGAAAATTTACAAAAAAAAATGTGGATATTCTTTGAGATTAAAGTAGTAGATATACAAGAAAAAACTCATATTTACAAGAACAAAACTCAAATATTCTCTGAGATTATGACTTTTTGAAATTAAATTCACAAATTTACAGAAAAAAACAATTTCAGATTTGCTTGCGTTGTTTAAGGCACTGTACTCTTTTGAAAACAAGGTATGCAGATGTTGAGCAAAAGCATGAATAATTGGGGAAGGACTGCAGACATTTCTAAATGACTAAGATGTGACACATACTTTCAAGTTACTTCATCGCAGTCAAAATTTACAACCTTTTATCTCAGAATATAACCCCCTTTCCCCGGCTCTGTAATTTATTGTTATTGATCTACAATGGCCCTAATACACAAGTAGTTTCTACAGCTCTTGAAATGTAATTAATATTCTCATTGTGCTGTTTACCAATGTGTTCATTTTCCCATGCGTACTCAGCATTATGCATTGTGTCTGTGTGAGCATGTTACTGCCGCCTAACTTTATGTGTGTGTGTGTGTGTGTGTGTGTGTGTTGTGCTTCAGCTTTCGAAGAGCAACTGCCAGTACCATAAAATATTTAAGGAAATCAGCAAAGAGGAACAGCTCAGACAGAGTAAGTCTTTAATGATCACAACTATCCAGTCCACCTTAAATACTGAATGAGGGATTAGATAATAGTGGAACACTTGATGACCATTTAAAGGATAGGTTCAAGCCTATCGTAAAACAATACTCACATGACTATATGCACGTTGAAATAGCTTTTATTTGTTGTAATTGCTCTTGTCCATACTGGCCTATGAATAGCTTCAGCTTAACTTTATTTTGTATTTTTATATTACTGCTGATTTTGTCCCCCATTACTGTCATTGAAATCTCTATAGAAAAGGATCTCCTCAGTGTTTTGCGGATTCCCCTCAGCAACCTGATGCTGTTTATCTGTTTGTCAGGTTACACCTGTGCCCTGCAGAAAGACATCCTCTACCAGGGGCGAATGTTTGTCTCTGACCACTGGATCTGCTTCCACTCCAAGGTGTTTGGCAAAGACACAAAGGTACCGTGAATTCAGAGTTTGCTCTGATTACAAAGATATTTACGATATGTTAAAAATTCTTTTTGTGTGTGTGTGTCATGCACATCAAGCTGCAACATCGCTGTGGAAAAGTAATGTAAGGTTTTCCATCCCAGAGGTCTTTGGCACAGCGTCCTCAGATTTTCTCACTCCTCACTTGCTTCTCTTATTTCCACCTTTGTCTCAAACAGAGATGTTAGGTGATAGGGCTGCGCGTTATCACTACTTTTTGGTGAATACAGTGAAGTGCCAACAGCAGCAGCTTTGATTTGGTGAGAGATGTTGGCTTAAATTATTGACATTTACCTGGCACAGCACACAGATGACAAGAAACATCAAAAACACACTTTGTAGATCGTCTATTTGACACTTAGCAACATAACAAAGCAGAAGTTAGAGAAGGGGAAAAAAGGATTTGTTTTTAATTTCACATCATTTTATTTTACTTTTCTTTTACAAGGATAGTCTTTTGACTTCCAGATAATCTCTTTTTTCAAGAGAATCAAACAGGCCTGAATCATCTGGTATGGTTGACCAACGAGGTGTCAGAGCTTCTCTGACAGTGTGACCACTACTCTCCACAGGATGAGTGATACTGTACCAACAGGGAGTAAACTAGTCCCTGCAGGGTTGAACTGTTCATCCTGCTGTTTCTCCGTCCCAGATCGCCATCCCAGTGATGTCCGTCACTCACATCAAGAAGACCAAAACTGCCATCCTGGTACCAAACGCTCTGGTGATCGCCACCGCAAACGACAGGGTGAGAAGGACGACTGTTAGCTTCATCTCCCTATGATTTTATTGTTCCCACATGTACACTACTACTACTACTGTTCACTGAAATGATTTGCCTTTGTCTTCAGAGCTGCTCTGTCCAACATAATAGCACAGCAAACCTGCCAGAGCAGATGTTATTTTGTGAAAATGTATTAGTGTTTGCCACATCAGAGGACACTCAATCAAGATTCAAGATTCAATACTTTATTGCCATAGCAACATAGAACTGAAAGCTCAGTTAAACAAAGATGACAAAAATAGTAAAACCACTCACTTAGAAAGTGCATAATACATTGAACAAAGTATAAATCAGATATATCCAACCCGTACAATACTTATAAAAGCATAAAACTATGGTTAGCATAAAATCCAACATATGTAGACACCATAAATATAAAACAGCAGCACATGTAGGGAAATTAGCAGCAACATCAAATGACCCACTAGATGCAGTGCTTTAAAAAACACCCTATTCCACAAATGATTAACATGCCGAGTGCCCTGCAGTGCTGTGCAGCTTAGGGATACGTGCTATTCTGGAACCTGGATGTTCTGGTCTTAATGCTTCTTATTCTTTTGCGAGACGGAAGAAAATTAAAAAGGTTGTTAGCCGGGCGAGACAGGTCCTTTAAAACTTTCTGTTGTAATCTGGCTTTCCCGCCAGGGGTGGGAGATAATACTGGATGCAGCTTCATCAACCACAAAAACCCTGGAAACGTAACAGTAAAACTGTTGTTATTTGTTGCAGTATGTGTTCGTGTCCCTCCTGTCCAGAGACAACACCTACAAGTTATTGATGTCCGTCTGTCTTCATCTGGAGGTAGGACAGACTTCCCACATCCAGCCATATCATTTTTCTGTCAGGTAGAAAACGTAGACTTTTCTAAACACTTTTTTCATGATTTCTTTGACTTTGAAACCTTTTTGTCTTATCAAACACAAGCAAATGATGGTGAAGTGAAAATCAAGGATGCTTTTCAAAGTTCCTTTTTGTTTCTGAGTGTTTTCTAAAAAATGTTTTTACGTGTTGTCTTTAGAGGTTTGTCTGGGTCAAGAACCACTGACTTTGCCCTTTAAAATCCATTTAGATATTTTATGTGATGTTGGGCTGTGCAGATGAACTTGACTTGAATTTATTATGAGGTTTTAACCCCCGAAAATCCAGAGATTGAATGTACCCTTACAGCTTTTAGGTTGTTAACAAGCTATATTGCATTTTGATATGCTGTCACGTCAACATTTGTACATTAATTATTCATGGGAGAAAGTTACTGTTTGAAAACTGACATATTTTTTATTCAAAATTCACTCTTTGTGGTTCATACACCTTTTTTGAAATGACAACTTTAAACTGTTTGGAGCAAAGATACATACTATATCTGATTCTGTATGTATATTTGTATTATATGTACAGGAGAAAAGTCCATGCAGCAGCCCCATCCCCTCCTCAGCTGAGAACAGCTTCAGAGGTCAGAGGTCACCTCTGTCGCCTCGCTTTCCTCTGGTAAGTCACATGGACACATACTCACCAAAACCTGGACACCTAAACAGCAGAACAGTGTAGGCTACAGAACTGAGTCTGAATAATAAACACTTTTATTTAAATAATAGCAAAAAGTGAAGTCAAATATAAAAGTGAAAATAATACCTTTGGTGTTTCTCATTCATCTTTGGCCCTGACAACCTTACCTTATCCCTT
Organism: Micropterus dolomieu; assembly: GCF_021292245.1. Lineage (NCBI taxonomy): Eukaryota > Metazoa > Chordata > Actinopteri > Centrarchiformes > Centrarchidae > Micropterus > Micropterus dolomieu. The sequence goes on from NC_060170.1 coordinate 6,802,786, forward strand.
TTGCTGACAAATACATAAGAGGACGGAAAATGTGGTTCCTGGTGACTCACCAATTAGCTAACATGTTGTCTGTGTGTCTGTGAAGAGTTTTCCTGGTGATTTCAGTGATCTGGACGGAGCAGTGAGACAGAGGAGGCAGGAGATGGAGGAGAGCAGCAGCTCTGACTCCCAGACCCCCGACTACGAGAAGATATCGGGTATTACCAACCAGCCAATTACCAGCAGCGTAGCACACATACTGATTAGCTCGTATTTTTGAGGATCCACATTAATGAATCATGAAATGCATCTCTGGCTGTTCATGAAAGTTAACAGCTTTTACTAACTTTGCAAACACGTACCAAGAGGCCAAAAAAAATTGTATCTACTTTGAATTTCAGCAGCAGAAATGATGGCTTGAACTTTTGCTTCTTCAGAAGCTGCTTTAATTTTCCTTCTGTAAAATCTGTGATCTAACCAGTGGTGAAGTCCCAGTTCAAAGCGTCACTCTGTGAAGTAAAGTTTATTCCTCTCCCTCTTTCATATTAACGGCACAAGGCATGGACGGTTATTCCTTACACCCTAGTAAAGCTCAGCAGAAAAGATGAACAGTAGTTCTTATGTGGTGGAGTTAATTTACCAGCTGCCCCATGTAGTTCCCGGTGGGTTTTCCAGGGCTTTTCTAGCTAGGGAACCAGACGGCTCTATCAAGCTTATGTTTCATTCGTGTTTCGCTGCTGTGATTGGTTGTAGGTCTGGATGTGCGTCGTGTCTGCAGGTCTGTCCAATGCGACACACCAGGCTCACGGAACTCAGATCAAACTGTCAAACTAAGCAGAGCTGATTAAAGATGAATCACAATTCTGTTACTGCATTACCTGTTTCCCGCCACAAATGTTTTCAGGAGCACATTTAGTGTCCTGTTTAGCTGGCGTGTTTTTTAACTTTAGACACCTGCTTCTTTATGCTAAGCTACGCTAACCACATACTTAAAACACAGACATGAGATTGATATCAGTACCTTTCCATCTCATTCTTGGAAAGAAAGCAAATAAGCATATTACTCAAAATGTTGAGAAAGCGCTACGTCACACGTTTTGTTGCTCTGATTGGTTGTAGGTCTATCCAATTGCGTCCAGAGGCATTTTAGTGTGCTCCTGTTTGGAAATCAAAAATGAAGCAAGCGTTTCCAGACTATCACGTATTTACGAGGATAACATATAGATGACAATACCAAAAGCAGGATAAAATATCTGCTCAAAGTCAGGTTAAGACCTGGTTTTCAAGTTAAAAGTCTTCTTGTTCACATTGCTTGTCCTGCTTCCTGTCTCTTCAACGCTGCAGAGTTCCCTGTTCCTCAGTTTCTGGATGTGTTGAAGCACACAGACAGCGCAGCCCCTCCTGAACGTCCAGACCATAAGCACAAAGAGAGGGTCCAACATCAGAACCAGCAGAGCTCTGAGGACAAGCAGCACAGCACTCTTCAAACTGGTAAGGAGTCTATAATCCTTCAGATGTATTTAACTCAGAAAAATAAACTTGACTTATAAAGTTTTAATCCAACATTACACCAACTGTCTCAGACTTCCTGGTTGTGCGGTCCACATAACACGCTGCATTTACTGGCTCCAGATGTTTATATATTAATGGTTTAGTATTTCCTCCGTGATGGGGGTGTTGATGCTATCACAACCCAGATTTTTAAACTTACCAATAAAGGACCAGTAAAATTTATTCTAATCTTAGATCAATGGAAAAAAATTATGTCAACTGAGTTTTAACTGAGTTAAACTAACTGAGTTTTTTTTGTCTCCAGGCTCGGAGCTCGTGATTGACAGCAGAACTCTAAAACCAGTTTCTCTCAACACTTTGCTGTTTGTCTACCTGTTTCTGTGAGTGTACTGCCATTCATTCATTCATTCAGTGATTCATCTTCCGAAATTAATTTAGTTAATTCATCTATAATTCTTCCATTGAAAAACAATGAACCATTCGCCTGCTTTCTCTGTCGCTTGGAACAGCCACTATGCTGCTGCCTTTCTGGATGGATTTCTCAATCCATTGGTTTACGTAGGCTGTGAAGTTCATGCCCTCTCCCGAGCTTTTGCCTACTGATTCTGAACCAAACACACAACAACAACACCACAGCTAATGAAATGGAGGATTACTGTAATGTTGCAGTGGGAGTTTACCTGAGTTTCCAGCATTTTTGTGATGCCAGTGCCACTAATTCAGCTATTTATTCATGTAATCATGCATTCATTAACACACTCCTTCATTCATTTACTTGCTTATGTTTGATTATGTGTGTGTGTTTTCTCAGAGTGTGTGTCCTAGTCTTGTCTTCCTGTTACCTGGCCTTTAAGATCATGTCGTTGGAGCAGAGACTGACGAAGCTCGGCTCTGTCACCGAGTTCAACCACCAGGAGTGAGTTCCCAACCTGTCAGAGACACTAAGCTTGACATTTAATTTTTTATTAAATTACTCAAATTGATTTGGAAGCTGGAAAAATATCATGGTTGATATGTTTTTCTACTTGTTGAAACACCATACCTCCGCCTTTTCAGACTTTCAGATAGTCAGAAGTACTTGCAAATCCCCAAAATTTAGGTCTACCAAGGTTGGGGAGAATGGAATTAATTTGTCACTAAGACAAGATAAACTTTATTGATCATGCACATGGAAACTGTGTGTCACAGCAGCAAAAAGAACACATGAATAGTATAGCTAAGTAACCTTAAAAACAAATAGATATTTTAAACATTACAGAGAAGTCATGGCGCCACTTCCTGTCTAGCCTCCGTTCCACTAGCTTCTGTAACTCAACGCAATCACACACTCAGCATTTATTTCAGTGGTCTTTCTGAAAACATTAAGCAAGTTCATGAGGTTTACTTTCCGTATTCCAAGAGCAATCGGCTCCACTACAGCAGCTGCTATTAGGAATTTAAACCTTTGTGACAAGCACTTTGTGATCAGACCACAAAGCACAGCGCCAATGAAAATGCAGCTGCGTAGGTTCTTACGTCATTGTAACTTATCCATAACATTTGCCAACACTCTCTAAAGCCATTTTTTCAACTTTCTAGCTGTACACCCTGCTGTCTAAAGTCTTCTACAGTGTTCGGTCCTCTCTAGTCTGCTGTTACGGTCACTCACTCCTGATGTTCACTGAAGGCTATTAAAAAAACAAAAAATGTAATTAACAATAATAGTCGATTGTTTTTTTTTGTTTTTTTTTCAGAGAATTACTGTCACAGACTCCAAAGCTTATTAATCAGATCTTGGTGGATGAAAAATAGAAGATATGGTTTACTCTTTATTTTGAGGACAACAATTCATGTCCACAATTGTGTGATTTTCCCAGAAATGACTTTCTGCGGGCGAGTGACGTCAACACAGAGCTTTTCTCTGAGCTACTGACCATCAACCTGATGAAGCTGGAGAAGGTCAGTCAGTCTGTCTATCTATCTGTGTCCTACAGGTTAAATTTAAGATGGAGGAAAACCCTGTGAATTTGTTTCTTATTAACATCATGTTTCTTGTAAGTTGCCTGGGAGGAGATTTGGGGATTTGTGGGAGTATGTCTTGAACAAAAAGTCTTTCCATACAAAAACGTGGAAGATGGTGAAAAGGCAAAAATATCTTGGAATTTATCAAAGTGATTTAAGTTGACAGTAGATCTGTTTCTCCTCCAGTATTGTGTCTATAACCAAAGAAATGTTGGTTGGTGTTGACCATAGTCCCATTGCTTTTTCATTTGTCTATATAGAAGCATTTCTTTTTTTTCTGGAAACATAATCAAAAAGTAGAGGAAAAAAGTAGATTTTTAACTATCCAATTCTTGCATGGAGTTCTGAGCCAATGCAGCCAAATTAACTTTTAGTTAACTCTGCTGCATAATCAGTTTTTCATTTTCAACTTCAGTTACTCAATTGCTGCAATTAGACAGGGGTAAACTTGTGTTAAGGATGTCCCTTCCACAACATGCCAACCACATTGTGTCAGAAGCAGAACAGGGAAATTTCAGCACAAGATTCCAGAGAGCAAAGTGTAACCAGACCCTTGTTGCCGTTAATCAAACATTTATAGTCAGTGATCTGTTCACAGAGAGTGTGGATTTCCACTGTAAGAAGAGCTTGTTTTTCATCCATCAGTCTGCACTTGGTGGGTCTGAGCAACATTAACATTTCAGGCTGACACTCGTCTCCTTCCAAACAAACAACAGCAGCTGACAGCCAGGCTCATGATGACAAATGTGACAAAAAGTGCAGTTTCATGTACAAGACTCAAAACAGGATCAGATTGTAATTGTCTAGTCCACTTTTAGATCTAGATAGGAAATGTGTATATATGTGTATGTGCCCCCAAATACATCACAATTACTTTCATGTGAGCAGTGCAAGAATCTACTCCCTTATCTTCAGTTTTGAAAAACAATACATTCCTTAACTGACACGACCTAATAGTACATACACAGAAATGATTGTTTTAAGTGGAGTTGCACAATGGAAATATTTTTTGCATAACAGCAGCCCAGCGCAGTGACTTTGCACGGCTTCCTGTAGTCTGGTCATCACAAGAGGTAGCCAAGTTTGGACAAAAACCTGTACTGAATGACCGTATCTGGCAACCCGTACTATAGCTGCACACGCGAGCACAAAATTGGTGGGCAGATGGACACACTGTTGTTTGTCAGGAAATAGTTCTTGCACCAAAGTCCCCCTAAAACCACATCATGTTGTTGTTTTACATTTCTGTTTGTGTACAGATTAAAAAGCAAACTTAGTAGGTAATTTTAAACACTGGACAGAGCTAGTCTAGCTGCTTTCCCCTCATCCAGTCTTTCTGCTAAGCTAGGCTATGTGCCTCCCAACTCCAGAGGTGTGAGACTGGTATTGATCTTCATTTCACTCACAGAAAGGAAGTAAATAAGCTAACCAGCTTACTTATAGAGCTATATGTTAGTATAGCCAATTTGACCTTGGCAGGTTACTAATCCAGATAACTTGTGATAGATTAGCTATAATTTAATTTTCAGTAAATAACATTATGCCATTCCCTCTGAGAGTACTCTAGAAAGCTCTGCAAGCAGTGGAACGTGATACAAGATTACAAGAGCTTGTAGAAATGTACATTAGAACTTATAGTAAAGGCTGTGAACTATACTAGACATATTGACCAAAAAAAACATCCATTATCATTAGATATTAAATTAATGTGCATATGAGCATGATGCCATACAGCATAGAGTTACAGTAACACACAGCGTCTGTTTTTCCAGGTGCAGAAGAACCTGCAGAGACTGCTGGACGAAGCTGCCTGACTGTACTGGTAACCAGTACATTAAGATGAAAGTGCTGCACACAGTTCTGTAAATGTAATGTAAATATGTAGTTTATTATAGTAGATAGTATAACCTGACAATACTGAGATGTATTGTACGCTGACACACCTGGCGTACATCTCTACATCCCTGCAGCCAAAGAAATGTTAACCTGTGATAAACGTTTCATTGGCTGAATAGAAATCAAACCTTCTGGTAGAACTGTACAGTAATATTGCATCTGCTTGATGGAAAATGTAGTAAAACAGTAGCATTTTAAAGGCTCTGACATTTCAAGTGATCAGGATTTGGAAGGCAGTAACAGTGCTTAATATATATATATATATATATATAACCTATTTTTTCAGCAACTGGTCTTGTATTTCCTTTTTAAGTAATGAAAGTTCTTTGACGTCAGCTGTTTTTTGGTCCCGCTGAATTCACTCAGGCCATATGTTAACAGTCACATACATCTGAAGGGATCAAGGTTGAGTTCTCAGTGCTGGGTTTATCTTCTGACTTTTGACCAAGTTGGCTGATCACACTGATGTTCTCGGCCGACTGAGATTGCAAACACAGAAATGTGTTTACATGATGACATCTAGGACTGAAAACCAGCTCTGGACTTCAGCCCTCACCAGGCCAGCTGGAACTACTTTTGTAGATACTTCACAACTTGCCAGGGTTTTCCTCATGTTTAAATCACGCTGCCTTAGAGCTGTACTTACTGTCATTTCTGTTGGAAAATAGAAATGAAAACAACATAAAAACAACAGCGAAATGCAGGAGGTAGTTAGCTGCTGCCTCTGCTTTTATACCCAGAAGCCCTTTCCCACTTCTCAAAGTTAACAACACATAACCTCATAACCTGTATTGTATCGATTTGTAAGGTAAAAAGTTCCTCCTTGTATTTTATCAAACATTTCAGAAATAGGCCATTAAAAAGGCATTGTGGGACTTTGAAGCTGTAGTTGGCCCTGATATTGACTTTCTTTCACATTTATGTGAAGATGAAATACAAGTTTATTTCTTAAGAGATTGCATGCCTCTGGAGCAACTAGGGGTTAAGCGTCTTGCTCAGGGACACAATGGTGGATGTGTCACAGTGGGGGATTGAACCCCGGTCTCTCACACCAAAGGCATGTGTGTTTTATCCACTGCACCCTCACTGCCCCTTCAATGACTCAATGAATTTACTCCGGCATTAGTGCTTCCAGCATATTGTTGCTGTTCCCCACTGACAGTAAATGATATGAGAGCAGTTAGTATGTATATGATTGTTATGTGTTTATAGCATCTTTCAGGTTATCGTGATGGCAGATGTTTTCAAAAATTGGACAATCCTAGCAGCGTATAGTCACCTGCCACAGTGTCATTCTTGATATGACCACTGGATGGCTCTTTAAAGAATTCTAGAAATCTTCCACACCATGTGTAACATGTGTAAACATCAAGAAGCTTCCTACTTACAGCAGACTGTTACAAAGACAAGAATGACTACAATTCTGTAAAAATTATACACAGATTTAATGATGTGATTCAACGTTCCTCTGTTGGCGAATAATGTTTTATTTTGAAATAAAATTTCATTTTTGCTGTTACATTTTTGTATTTTTATTTTTATTTTCTTTAAAGGGGCTATATGTAAGTTTTTGACTTTAATAAATCAATTTTTCATTGCCGGGCCTGCAATGGACTGGCGATCGCCCGATGTCAGCTGGGATTGGCTCCAGCGATCCACTAACACTACAGTAAAGTTACTTACTGCGGTCTAACTGTTATAAAGTGTGACAAAATCTCGTTATAACATTCAGTCCAGCTCACTAACTGTTTCATTATCATCCAGTACATGCAGCTGTGCTGAAACTGCTGAGCCTCCGGTGACAGATACACAGATAGTAAAGACAGTTACTGAAAGCAGCAGGCGAGCTAACGATGTAGCACGTTGGCTAAATGCAGTGTAACTTTATCATGTAACGAGAATGGATTAGTTCAACATCAAGCTAAATAATAGTTTAACTGAGTTTCCAGCATGTCGTGTGAAGCTGTCTCCCTGTCTGTCTATAGCGCTCTCAGTCTGCCTTTTCTCCGGGAGGATTGTGTCGATATGCGGCTCGCTGCGCTGAATGAAGTAACATTACGGAGCCAGTGTTGATCTGCCTCTGAGCCTGAACATGTCTGAGTGAATAGCCGCAGCCTGCATGCTGGTGTTCCCGCGTTTATTGCAAGATTTCTGTATGAAAGTGGTTGTGTTTCGGATTATGCTTGCTCATGAGTTCAAGCGAGCACGCGTACGAGCACACGCCTGGTAGCAATCTTAAAACCGCACCGCTAGTGGCCGCTGGAAACTACATAATGCCCCTTTAAGCTGTATTTTGTTCCAGGCACATTGTCTGTTGAAGAGCTAAAGTTAAAGTTAGGCAGCCCAGTTTGTGCCACATGTATGGGCAGACATTCAGGTCACAGAGGTAATCATCAGTTTCTCTTAAAGATAATTATCTGGCAATGTTTGAAAAAGAAGTTCTTTTAAAAACAATAACTGTTGTTCTGACGGTATTTTCAAAATCCTCAAAGACCTTTCTAAGCACTTGGATGAAAAAATATTCTAAAATATTTTGAAACTGTTTTCCAAGTTGTGACCGTATCTCCTTGCCAGCTAGTAGGCAGGCTGCCATCTTTATTTTAAGGTGCTCCATTAGAAACAACCTGGCGCCAGGAAGCTACTGTACCAGTGTCTGATATGTAAATATAGTTCATGTTAACATTCAGTGTGATCAGAAACTGAAAAACTCAACTGGGATTATCTTTCTCAAATGTCCAATAAATCTGACTTGGTGGTTAATAATATAAACGTGCCTTAAGATGCAAACAAACTTGATTGACTCACATCAGCTGAAGTCCATGAGTAGTCCAATGACGTGAACGTTTGGGGATAAGACACAAATGGTGAACATGTAAAAGCTTACAAGCAGGTGCACAGACAAGTACCAGTTCAGGGTACAGGGTTCATAGGGGGCAGGCAGGCACTGGTTCAAAGTACAGGAGTAGGTAAACAAGGAACAGGTACAGCTGGCTGGATCTAACATACAAGATTGCAATTTAGACAATCTGACAGTGACTGCTTGGGGTATGCTGGTATAATGCTGCGCTCCAGTCACAATTGGAGGTCGGAATTTCCCTGTGGAAACTTCTGACCTCAAAGCGTTTCAGGCACATGACGCCAAACGTGAACGAAAAACGTGGTGACAAACTGATGTTTCTCTGTCAAGTGCACACACAGTTGAACCCACAGCAGTGTCTTGTCAGTGTCTGTTAATTAAAAAGAGCTGTTTTAATGAAAACAAGTGACATAAATATATGCTACTTGTTATCTCTGTTCCCATCTGCCTTCATTGGTTGGTAATCTGCAAGTAAATGTGTATTTCCTAATGGTTTCACATTGTTTGGCCATTATTGTGTGACATCAGACCGCTGCTTCTTCGTGAAGTCAGGGTAGATGGATTTGCCCCGAGTTCACAAGTCTGACCTTGAGTGGCTTTACATTGTTTTTCTAGTTGGAGGTCAGAAATTTTTGAGCTCTGAGTTATCTGGAATGCAGCATAAGTGCTGCTGGGCAGATGAGGAAAGTGGGAACATGTGTAGGTGGGAGGGGATGTCAGGTGACCGTGACTGGCAAGAACATTTGAGGGCATCCAGTGGATAGCTCATCTGGGGTGTTAGAGGAGAGTACTTGACAAATTTAGATAACAAAAGGACTTCAGGACACTTCCATGCTTCATCACATCACATTAGAGGGCTATTTAGCAACATTTGATCCTCTTGTTCGTAGCATAGACACATCAAATTGCAACACAAATGTCATGTAAAATAAATCCCCCCTTAAGAAATGATTTGATCTGTTGCTACTTATCCACCTGAGAGTTTAAATAATTTGTAGACAGCCAATCAATAGTTCACTGATTCAAGTCTCTTCTTGTAATCCTACCCACTACCCATCATGCTCTGGGAGGTTTCTAAGACTACCCTGACAGTCAACAAACATGGCTGCTGCTGCTGCAGGGAGCTCTCATGAGTGAGTAATGTGTCTGATTTTATACTGAAGACTGTTAAAGACAAAAATGAATTCAGATATGATGTGGAATTTTACTTCAGCTTGAAACTGGTCAGTCGTTTGTTGTTTTTACCTGTTATTTGTGAACTCTTTTGAATATTTGGACTCAACCAAACCACTAAACCAAACAGCAGCTAATAGATTCTTCATAATGATTTATCTTGTAAATTGAATGCACCAATTTATAAGTCCACAACTCTTCTAAAATGCATTGCTGCCTTCATCAGGGTGGTGTCTGCAGAATACTTCCAGTGTCTTTACGTACAGTCCATCCATTAGTCATGTGACCTTACAATGTAACTTAAATCAAATTTAGATGGACAGATAATAACATCTGTCATTGCCATTTCTCCGTCCTTTCCTTCATATAGTAGTTTTCAGTCTAAATAAGTATTATATTATTTCTGTTATTTTTCATTGGTCCTCATTTAATTTTCCACGTGCTGACAAACAGTAACCTTGAAGTGCTGCACTGAAAAAATGTGCAAGTAAAGATCCATGAAATTAAACTCTGAAAACAAAGCCTGAACTGAGATTAAAAGACATGATCTAGATATATTACAAATTTTCACACCAAACGTTGGTCCACAGTGTCGGAAATTTATGTTCTGTTATGAACTATGTTCTCAAATACACTCTGAGGCGATGCTGCTCCCACATCCCAATGTTCTCAGCCCGACATCCCATGATCCCCAAACTGTATGTGATGCCATGGAAACAGGACATGAAGAACCAGAGGCTCCTGATGAAGGTAGATACCATGGAAGCAAACAAATGCACCCCACTGCAAACTGTTCCGTCAGATTCATTGCGTGTGTGTGGACAACAAGATAAGTCAAGCTGTGGGGACATAAATCTGTTTACACAGTCACATTGTGGGGGCTTGCCTTCCATTTTGGGACAAAATGCAAGTCCCCATAATGTAAATAATTAATTTATAGGGTGAAGACTTGGTTTAAGATTAGAATAAGGTTTAGGTTTAAATTAGAGTTAGGCAAGTAGTGGTTATGGTTAGGGTTAAGGTAAGTCTCACTAAGACATGAATGTAAGTCAGTGTAATGTCCTCTAAAGTGATGGAAACGTGTGTGTGTGTGTGTGTGTGTGTGTGTGTGTGTGTGTCAGAACGCAGCTCTGGCTGGGATCCCTGTGGCTCCTCTTGAGGAGTCTTTGTGCTTTTGTGGTCGGGAGCGTCTCTGCCACAGTCAGAACTCCACCCACAACTCCACCTCTTCATCCTCCTCCTCGGCTCCTCTCAGCCAAACAGAACAGACAGCTCATCACTCCTCCCACTTGTCCAGGTAACAAGTCAAGTTTGTGCTCTTCCAACTAATGTTTTGATGATGTGGGCTGAATGTTGTCAGACGTAACACTGAATTAAATATGCGTCAATTCTCACTTGCGGACGTGATTACGTCACATCTGTTCACTCTCCTGCAGGTACAACAGCTCTGTGGTGACGACAAGGGGGCTCTACCAATCCTGAAGACGGATCACACAAATATTATAAAACAAATATGCTTTACACTCTGAATAGTTTTAGCCATCACAACAGTTTGCAAAACAGAGTCAGTCTCCTTCTAAATGAATAGAAGCCATGGCGCCATACACAATATTAAAATTGAAAAAACCATCACCTTCAAATTACATTTGTCTTCTCGCCACAAACTACAAGATATGAAAAATACCATGGCCTGGCAGTATAATGTATTCTTTATGTATGTATGTATGTCTGCTTGAAGCGGGAAGCCTCCAGTCTGAGACGTGAATCCAATGCAGAAGTCCCTTAAACCTGCATTCTATTGAACGGCCAGCAGGGGGCGACTCTTCTGGTTGCAAACACAAGTCCGGTTCCATTAGAAATAGCCTAATGGTAAAATAACCCTACTTCTCACATGATTTATTACCTCAGTAAACACCAAACCAAGGCTTCAAAACAGCAGTCCACAAACCAACGGGTGGCGTCACGATGACTTCGTCTACTTCTTTTATACAGACTATGGTCTGCATACACCTAGTATACAAAAAATATTGGAGACATATTCAATATAAAAGAATAAAAATAACAGACAACTGATGTATAAGGTGCATAAGAAGTACATGAGATAAATGTGTGTAGATGTATGCAGATATAAAGGTGATATGCATTGAACTTAAAAATTGCACAAAACGTACAGACACTTCTCAAATTGAAAAATTTGAGCCAGAAAAACAAATACAGGAAAGACTTAGGAATATAAAAGCTTCATTAGCATCTCTGCAAAAAAAATAAATACATTTTTAAAAATTCTGGTTTCTGATTGGCTAGCAGATGTCTTTTTAAATTATTTTTTAAATTTTATTATTTTAGGGTCAATACATGTCCCTTTTCTATCAGCATATCTGTAGATCTCTACTCTCTATATCTGTCTGCATATATCCTATCACATTAATCATCAATTTGACAATTTGAGTGACACGCCCTTTTTCCTACTTTAGTTAATGGTTATTTTTATTTATCTATTTTGTCTTACAGTAGGGTACCTCTTTAAAACCAACAAGGTCTTTGTCTATTTTATTAACTGAATGAACTGGTCCTGTAGTTTTTATGTTCACCACAGGATGTCAGTGTTTGTAAATGTAACCCATCACAGGAGCTTGATTGCCAACATGGCGCAGCAGCTGCCTCAGTGATGTTTCTTTAACCTGATGTTGCCAGGTACATCCGGGTACATCTTCTAATTTCCACCAAGTGTTCATACAAATGTTTTATTTTGATGAGTCTGCTCTTTGTCATGTTGTAAACAATAAGATTCTGGAGTGAGCCGGCATAATTATTATTTCTTTGTTTTTGGTTATAAGTTTATTTTTTTATACTAGCCTATCAATTAATCACTGAAATGTTAAAATTGTGTTTAATATGCATTACAGGTCTGTGCCATTTAATTAAGTGTCCCACAAGTAAGTAACAAGAAAAAGTACAATTTCAAAGCATTTTAAAATTTCATTCCATTTTAGAATTAAATTAGGCCTAATTAATTGAATTTTGAAATAAATTGATTTAATTACATCACTTTGTATTATCTCTTGCTCAAAGCCCATCATTTAAATGCAAATTTAATTCATAATTGCATTTAAAAAATAAGTGATTACATAAAACACTGAGATTCAATTACTCAAGTGGCACTCTCAGGACTCCATACTCCCTAAACGTCATTATTACATCATCAAATTAACAATAACATCCCAGTAAACTAACCGTAAACTGGTAACATCGTGATGATGGCATGTTGCCTCTAACTGATAAAATGTAATCTTAACTTTTAAGTTGAATAAAGTTAAACTTAAAACAGGTTCCTGTCATTCTGCCTTGTATGCTATTTATTGTCCAGTGTTTGGCTTCAGCATCAAGCACTTTGACAGAGAAAGCAGCTGTTGTTCTCCTGTGCTAATGTTGCTGCTGCTCGCGCGCACATACACTTCGCCTCTCTGCGTGCATATCCAGGCATCTGTGTGAATGTCTCGGTGTGTCACCAGCAGTGATGACAAATCTCTTTGTTTCATGTTACCACACACACACACACACACACACACACACACACACACACACACACACACACGGTGTAATGTAATCACCTTAAAGTTCTTTTTGTTATTTATGTGAAGTTTCATTAAATTTCTTTATCTTTTGGAAAAAGTTGGTCTCCAAGACAGATCTGCTGCCCGTCCGGATCTGAGCCGGGTTGGATTCAAGTTGCCCCAACGCTAATGAAAAATAAATTGGCTTTATGAGGTAACTTCTCTGTTGCTTCCTCTTATCGTTTCGGGTCTCCTCCACTCCTTTTCTCTCGGCTTTAATGAACCAGGACGCGCGCCAAAGTTTGGTGCGTAATGGTCACCGATCCATCATTTCTTCTTCTTCTTCCTCCTCTCCGCCGTGTTCTCAACATTCTGGGATGTCTCGAGAGTCAAGCGAGAGGAGGAGAGAGAGAAAGAGAGATGACAATAAACCATTTGAGTCGCCATCTGAGGGGATGATACGCTCGCAAACTCGTGGATGGTTGGACGGACATATAGAGAGACAGGGAGAGACAGACTGAGAGAGATACAGAGAGAAAAAGAGACAGAGTTGGTGTCCTTTACGCACAGATCTTTGTCGTGAGGACTGCAGACTGTTTCTGCAACTTTTGTATCTAAATCTTAGTTTGAACTCCAGTTTAATGACTTTCTTTGAGTGTCTGCGGTTGCGTGTGTCCGCTCTGGTTGCTTGTTACTAAATGCTGCGGCGCTGTTGCTCCTGCCTGTCATTGGTTCTGGAGAAGGTATTTATTTCAAGATAACCGTTTGTCTCTCGCTGCATTAGTTTTGGACGGGTTTTATCGTCTATCCGGACGGACATGTCGGGGCAGAAACCGTCCTTGAAGAGCGGCGGCTCCTCTCAGAGCCGCTTCCAGGTGGATGTGGTTACAGAAGCATCATCCACACCGCCCACAGCGGCACCGGCTCCTGCCCCGGCCTCCACCGACGGATCGAGGCCACCTGACGAGTCCAAAGGCCGGTTCAGGGTGGTGGGGTTCCTGGATTCGGGCGCGCTGGGCAGCGCGATGGACATCGGGCTCCCGCCTGATGTCTCTCACGAGCTGGACACGGCGAGGAGCGACTCGGTCAGCCTCCATTCAACGGGCACGGGACATACTCACATCTCAGACTCCCACTCCAACACCTACTACATGAGGACCTTCGGGCACAACACCATAGACGCAGTGCCCAACATCGACTTCTACCGGCAGACTGCTGCGCCTTTCGGCGAGAAGCTGACCAGACCGACGCTCTCTGAGCTGCACGATGAACTCGATAAAGTAACAATAAACCCCGTTTTCATTACATTTATCACGTAAAATAACTTCACGCTATATTTCACAACAAAAGCAACATGTTACAATTGAAATATTATGAAAAGGCTAGTAGGCCTATGCCTAATAGGTCGCACAACTAAACACCCTGTAATAAAAACTTCATAACTGAAGTTTAATTGCTGCCTTAAAATTTAGTAAGTAAAGTAAGTACTAGTAAGTAAAATCAAACTGATTTTATGATTGTTCCAAGTCATTATTGTGAGTCTCTCATTGATTGGTTGCTGTAAGTCAACATAGCTGTAGCTGTATTATTTGTTTCAATGCAAGTTTAAATATTTTATTAACCTGCATTCAGTTTACTTGTCACGATCAATGGTTTCAACCTAGGCCTACTTATTTAAGTAAAATGAAGCAGTATTGACATAGACTTTATGATGATCTAAAAGTAGGCTATGTATTATTTTATCTAATAAAATAGTTAGAACACGACACCATTTTAAGGCAAGAAGCTCTTTTATTTCTTGCATGAAAAGTAGCAAAATTATTTCTTTCAAGAGATACTTGCCTAAAATGCATTGTAAAGGAAAACATTACAACATACAAATGTCCAGTCTAAAAGTGCATAAGAGCATTTAACATTCACAAAACACACAGCATATGTTATCTATTATGGGCAGTCTTGTTTCACACCATCAGCAGACACAATAAGTTTAATCAGTCAGGCAAAACTGCAGAACTTAGACCTCCACTTCACCAACAGTTGTTGCCAAACGTCAACAAATAATAACACAAAAAGTACTGTACAGAACTTGGTACAACATAATCACACGTAGAGCTGATTTGTGTCTGTCTGTCTGTGTGAACGATTTTCAGTTTGAAAACACAGTCACAAACAGTGATGATAATACAGCTGAGTAATATAGTGGATAAGCAGATTCTGAAATCATGTGTGGTAGGGTTGAAGGGGAATGTATGGAGTCAGATCAGTCCCAATATTAATGGATGCACACAGAAGGACTGCTTGCCATGTGTGAACGTAAGTGTGTGGGAGCTGTCAATCAAACCTATTCATGCACATAGGACTGAGAAGAGGGTTAATCAGCTTTTGTGATCATGTAGCATTGCATACCCACCAGAGATGCTCACAAGTCTTTGAGCTAGAGTCCAAGTCAAGTCTCAAGTCTCTAGTGTTTATTACAAATGTTATATCACCTGCTGTGTTCCAGAGGTTGCTTATAAAACTGCATAGCTTTAAGGAATAGGCTACTGTAACTGTAATGTGTTTTTCATTTACAGAGCACAACCATGTAATGTGCAGTGCAATTATTGATGGCTTATTAAATACTGTAAGTCAACATACTCCCCAGACTCTTAAACCCAGTGTAACGTTAACTAAATAAAACTGTAAAGTTACATGGTCAACTATAAAGCTGTAACCTGTTTTTAACTTACAGAGCACAACCATGTAGCCTAATGTACAATGCCTCTACAATTAATGACTTATTATAAGCTTATAAACTAAGTCAACAAACCCTGTTGACTCTCAAACCCAGTGTAAAGTTAACTAAATAAAACTGTAAAGTTACATCATCAACAATAAAGCTGTAACCTGTTTTTAACTTACAGAGCACAACCATGAAATGTGCAATGCAATCAATGACAGCTTAAACTAGGCTACTGTAAGTCAACACATCCTGCAGACTCTCAAACCAGTGTAACGTTATAACTAAATAAAACAACAATGTTACATGATCAACAATAAACCTGGAACCTCTTTCCAGCCAACGGTAATAATTAACGTGATGGCAGCCAGCAGGACATAAATAATTACATTAATCGACCACCACAAGTTTGGCAAGTAAACAAACACTCATTCATCTTTTCCTGACGAACGACAGTCGGAGTAAACCTCCCGTAGGTCGGAGATAAAACAAGAAGCAAGCTAACGTTACATGACCAATGCTGAGCTGGTGGTGTTTACTCACCACAGGTCACTAACTTATTCTGCGCTTCTTTGTTTGGGTCTTGTTGTACGAAGTTTTAAAGCCAAAGTTTATGATGAATGGCGGAGCAGCTGCGGTGTTGTCATCTCTCACGCGTGGCCGTGCGCAGCAGATGCTACGTGTTACGTAGGCAGTTTATAGGTAACGGAGGGAGGGAATAATGGCAAGCTCATCAGAAGTTTCCTAAAAAATAAACATTGTCTATTCTAAATCTATTCTTACTGACTACTGATAATTTCCCCGTTTAAAAAAATGCTTTAAGTCTCAAGAAACCCACAGAAATGCAGTGAAGGTCACACATGACAAACTGTAAATGTAGGTTCAACAGTTTTTATATAAATGTAACAACATCTATGTTGTTTTTCATCAAAATTGCAAATACGCATCCATTTACATTAAAAATACATTTGTGAACCTTATTTCTGATATATTATAATTAGAATCAGCTTATTTATGTGATATATAATTACATCATTGGCGACCTGTCCAGGGTGGCCCTGTCAGATTGGCTCCCGATGTCAGATTGGCTCCAGCCCCCCACGACTCTTTAGGATAAGCGGTTGACGATGGATGGATGGATGGATTAACAGTGTGTTTTCTTGTCAGATTTCATAGACCAGACACCAAAACCAATGCTGCAGATAGCAAGCCAGCTATGTGATTAGCTTCCCGTCTGAACTGCCCAGCGCCTAAACGAAAGCGGGAAGCATCTTGCCTTGACTTGCCTAGGAAGGCTAATAGAATTCAAATTACGTCTGCATCTGCTAGCTCTAAATTATCTTCCTGATGGCAACAACTCATAATCAGAGAATTGTAAATGTGGAGGATCATCTAAAATATTGTTAGCCTGTCTAACGACAGTACACTTAAACATAGACTGGAGTGTCTGCTGTGGCTCATTCATGCCCATCACTTTCATGGTGCTTTTTGTCATGTTCATTAGTCTTGATTTAGACTGTACAGTAAGGGAGCCAAACCAGGCAGCCATACCATATTGTACCATGATTTCCATCACAGCCTTGTAAAACGTTAACATAATCTCAGCACGGACACCATACAATCACAGTCAACCTGGATGCTCCAGCTCAATTTGTTGTCCACCATAATACCCAGACATTTATGGGAGGACATCCGTTCAATAAAATGTCACTAAATAGCACAAACACACTTGAAAGAATATTATAGTGATTGACATGTAATGTCTTTTAAATTCTGCTGATTTTACTGTTTAGTATTTAGTTTTCCACAAGAGGTATTCAGTTTTAGGCAGTAGGCAGATTTATTTTGTCACAATACAACAGGTTATAGAGTGAAATCGAGTTTGTAACTCCCTTCTGCTACGTAGCAGACAATACACATTAATATAGAAGCAATTATAAAAATAGTAAACAGAAATAAACTATTTTAGTTAATATGCAGTCATCATTTCCTTCTTGTCCACCTGACAGAAGTCAGTTTATCTCAGTGAACAGATGCCTCAAACAGAAAACATTCCCTTCACTCCCATTTGAGAGACTCTGAGTGGGCTCAGTGACATCACTGGAGGCATGACCCCAACACACACACACACACACACACACACACACGCACACACACACACACACAGAGACAATGCTGCCTCTCATGACCCTGCAGGCATCCCACTCCTGATAGAACTAGGTAGCTGTAACATAGACGTACATTGTACATTGTATATTGGTAGTGAGCAGTTAAAGTATACTGACAGCAGGATATTGGATGACGTTTGAGCTCTTGTTACAATGACTCCAAAGGTGAAATAACACAAAGTGCAAACTGACATTTTCAGCATATCATACAGTTGAAGAAACTACATTTCCTTCATTTAATGGTGCCAAAATCAACACTTACATATCGACAGATGCTAAATAAATTTGTTTGATCAATTAATGTCGCACAACTAATAGTCCTTATGATATTTATATTGTGCTATACATGTTTCATACATGCCACAATATTTACATGCACAAGGAGTCACTTTAAGCAGCTCTGAGAAAGTTTTAGTTTATTAGTTTTAGTCTTTGTTAAACATCCTAACAATCAAGTTTGATGGTAGAAGTTCAGATTCACATTAAGGAGGGGTGTCTGAGTTGAAGAAAAATGATCAGCGTGATAAAGCTTGTCGTAATATTTGGGGAATGTGTATAAGAACAGCAACGATGTTCAAAAATAACTCCAAGATTCCTTGGGGTGGTGCTGGAGGTCAGGGCAATGCCATACAGAGTAACTATATCTTTAGATAATGAGTCTCTGTGGTGTTTGGGGCCAAGTACAATAACTTCAGTTTAACATCAGAAAATTACAGGTCATCCAGGTTTTTATGTCCTTAAGGCATGATGAATTTTAGCTGACTGGTTTCACCTCGCTTGAGCAATGGATATAATTGAGTGTCATCTGCATAACAATTAAAGTGTTCTGATAATATTGCCTAAAGGAAGCATATATAAGGTGAACAGGATTGGTCCCAGCACAGATCTTTGTGGAACTTCGTGACTAACTTTGCCGTGTATGTAGGGTTCATTGTTAGCATGTACAAACTATGATCGATCTGATAAATCTGACTTAAACCAGCTAAGAGTGGTTCCTTTCATGCCAATTGAATATTCCAGTCTCTGTAATTGGATGTGATGGTCAGTGGTGTTGAATGCAGCACTAAGATCTATCAAGACTAGTACAGAGTCCTTTGTCTGATGCAGTCAGAAGGTCATTAGGAATTTTCAGCAGTGCTATCTCTATGCTATGATGCACTAAATCCTGACTGAAAATCCTCAAATAAACTGTTATCATGGTCATAGTCACACAACTGATTTGCGACTGCTTTTTCAGAGATAGGGAAAGTTAGATATTGGTCTATAGATAGCTAAACGTCTGGATCAAGAGTCTGCTTTTTAGAGGTTTAATTAAAAATGGCTGTAGTACATAGCCTGTTAATAAAGACAAAGACAGATTGATCATATCTAGTAAAATGCTAACTAAGGGTAAAACTTTACTAAGCAGCCTAATTGGGTCAGGGTCTAGGAGGCAGGTTGATGGTTTAGATGAAGAAATGGTGAAGATTATTAAAGTTTAAAGTCAGCACTTTTCTAAATGTTGGTTAAACGTAAAGTTCATTTTTAAAGTGTCAAAAAAATGGCAAATACTAATAAAGTTATCAAAGCCAGCATTTCAAAAATTGATAAAACATTTTTATTCAAAATCCATTATTTATAATTCAAAAGTAAGCCAAAAACCACCATATTTCTATACTGAACTTGTAATTAAAAATGCAACTTTTTATAAAGACAAACTTTATTTGATTAATCAAATAAACAAAATTGATTTTCAAACCTGTGGTGTTCATTTTTATGAATGTTGATCAACAAATTGATTAAGCAACTTTTTGTTTCAGCTCCTGTACATTTTCTCTGTTACTCACCTCTTTGCCCTTCACTTTTTACCATCTTGGCTGTGGCTGGTTGTCAGGAGCCATTTGAGGATGGTCTGGCCAATGGAGAAGAGCCATCAGCAGCTGAGGAGGCTGCAGCGGCCTTGGCAGCTAAGGAGGCGAAAGGAGGAACTGTCAAGTTTGGTTGGGTCAAAGGAGTCTTGGTTAGTGTTATGTACATGCAGAAATGGTAAAAGAACATTCCTCTGTTTTTCCCTGTGATGTGATCTGGTCAAATACATGTGATCAGGGAGAGGACCACATCCTGTTTTTCCATTTTAGTTTTATTAAGCATATTGTAGGACTCCTCTCCAATCTGGGGATACAAGCAAGTTTTACCGTGTGCGTGTGTTGCAGATCCGCTGCATGCTGAATATCTGGGGTGTGATGCTCTTTATCCGAATGTCTTGGATTGTTGGACAGGCTGGAATCGGTAGGTAAAATCAGTAGGGGTGGTGATGATGCAGTGGATCAGACACATACCTTTGATGTGTGGTACCTGGGTTCAATTCCTGCTGTGACATCCAAGGTATACCTGACCAACACACAAAGATTTGTGACAGTTATTTTGCCTTAGCCAGGAAGCTAGCTTAAAACATGATGATTTATCTGTTTGTACTCTTGAAGATCATGGGTGTAGTAGATGTCCCATGAACTATAGCTAAAAGTTGGGTTAGCTTGCTTGCTAGGGGTACAGTTTGCTACTTGAAATATTTAATTAATCTGTTGGTTCGGAGTTGTGATTAATCACAGTTGTCTCATTAAACTCTTCTAACTAACTATCTAACTTCACTGTTTGGTCTGGATTGTTTTCATTTGTTTAATAGGACTGACCATTGCTATCATTCTGATGGCCACTCTGGTCACCACAATCACTGGTCTGTCTACCTCTGCCATAGCAACCAACGGCTTCGTACGAGGAGGTGAGACTGCAACTGTAGAGAAACTTTTATTTTGTAAAAGGTTATCTGATTAGTGAGGATATTTTTAGTTTATCGCTGATTAAAAAGACAATACTCAGGATGTAAAAACACTTGCATTTAACAACTGCCTTTCAGAGTAAAACGTTTAGATTTTAAGCTCCAACTACATGATAACTCACATTTGATGTAATAACAGTAACTCCAGCTGCACCAAGTCAGGAGGTTTTAAGAAAACCTACCAATACAGTACCAATGTTTCCAGTGAGTCAACAGCCTTTGAAAGTTATTTTACTAGCGCACTTCAAATAAAAGAAAATGAAAGCCCCCAGTGTTCACGCTGAAACAATGATTAATACCATGTATTACTCCTGTCCAGGAGGAGCGTACTACCTGATCTCCAGGAGCCTGGGGCCAGAGTTCGGAGGCTCCATCGGTCTCATCTTTGCTTTTGCCAATGCCGTGGCTGTGGCCATGTATGTCGTAGGCTTCGCAGAGACAGTCGTTGAGATGCTTAATGTGAGGAATACTTTGTATAACCATTCAAACATCTGTCTGTTTGTTTGTGTATCAAGCACTGATTTTGATTTTGCCCTTGTTCCTGCTTTGGTTATTGGTCGTAGGATGTTGATGCTTTGATGACTGATCAGCTAAATGACATTCGCATCGTCGGGTGTCTGACAGTCATTCTGCTGCTGGGAATCTCTGTAGCTGGCATGGAGTGGGAAGCCAAGGTAGGACTATGGATCCAAAATATCACAGAAAACAGTGGACAACGACAAATCCTCTGCTGACATCTCAAAGACATGATTCTCATAGTAAACGTTTTAGGTGACCTTATAGCCTCTAACAGCTGCCATACTGGTGGGCAGAAAACACCCTTCTCTCTTTCCTGCTAGCAAGTATGTAGATGCATCAAAGTCAAACAGAAATTGTTGTGTAAAGAAAACTAATGATACTGCAGATATTTTGCATATTGTTGTATTTTTCTATAATATTGTATGGAAAAAAGCTTCAAGCTTCTCAGTGGCTGTTCCCCAGGGCAGCTAAGTGACATTTGAGAGTTGCAGAGCTGTCGACTTCTGTGGTGTGCAAATGATATGAAAACATCATGACTGTATATCCACAATGCAACTGAAGAGTGAAGATATAGATGACAAAAGTACAATTTGTGTTTTTAGCCATACTAACAGCATGGCTGTAGGGATAGCAACGCTGTCTCAGATGTCCCTTGGTTAGGGGTAACATTAGTAGTTTTTAGTGAAAATCTTCACAATACTAAATGGATTGTCATGAAATTTGGTTCTGACACTCATGGTCCCCTCAGGATGAATTGTAACAACGTTGATGATCCTCTTATGTTTCATGTTATCCCATCATTACATCAAAATTTCAATGAGTCCAATACATCAGTTTATGACCAAATACCTGCATAACAAATCATATTCGCATCAGCCTCATCTGTGCTTTGTGTTTAAAGCAAATGAGGATATGTTAGCATTCTAAAAAGCTATACTAAAATCGTAAACATGATAAACATTATACCTGCTAAACATCAGCATCTTAGCTTTGTCAGTGTGAGCATGTTGGCATTAGCATTTAGCTCAAAGGACCAATGTGCCTAAGTACAACCTCACAGATGAGATCAGGACACGGATCAATGATTCTCTCCAGGTGAAAAGTAGCTACCCAGATTTAATTTAAGCAGCAAATGTTTTTGCTAGGTGTGTCTTACTTATACCTCTGTCCACATCTCTTTTTTTTGCTCTCTGTCTCTCTGTAAATCAGGCTCAAATTGTCCTCCTTGTGATCCTGCTGGGAGCCATCTTTAACTACTTCATAGGAAGCTTCATTTCAGTAGAAAGCAAAGAGCCCAAAGGATTCTTTGGCTACCAAAGTCAGTCTGTACCCTCTTTGTTTTATCTAATATTTTGGTCTCTTCTATGATCTAACATTTGCAGTGTCTTCTCACCTCCAACAGCTGCAATCTTCTTAGAGAACCTGGGTCCAGACTTCAGAGACGAGGAAACGTTCTTCTCTGTGTTTGCCATTTTCTTCCCTGCAGCCACTGGGATCCTGGCTGGAGCCAACATCTCTGGAGACCTCGCTGTGAGTTTTACATGCCGCATCTTACATTAGGTCTTGTGGTTAGTGGTTAGTATACTTAATCAGATTTCACTACACAGATGTGAGATTCAAAACTTTGGATTGGGGTTACTGACACAGTTCTTGACTCATTTTCATCTTACTTTAGAGGTTGTTTCCCTTGGGAAGTTCTGTTTAGAATCAGTAAAATCAGTCCTAAGCCCCCATTTTTAGTTTTTTCTTGACATGCTGCCATTAGGTTCTATTACTTGTAAACATGGCATCTGTTTCAACTGATATGTAGATGACACACAACTCTATATTGCTGCTTCATGTGATGATCTGAGCCCTGTTCTTGTAAATTGCTCTTCAGGAATCAGTGACATACCTCAAACATACCTCTTTTGATTGCTGTTACCACTTAAAGAACATTGCCAGGGTCACACCATTTTTGTCTCTGGTTAACTGTGAAAAACTCATTTACACTCTTATTTACAATCAAAACACTGCAGCCAGGATCCTCATACTAAAATTTCTCCACAAGCTGCCTGTAAACTATAGTATTGATTTTATGGTAATTTGCATAATTTTCAAATCACTTCATGGACTTGTTTCAGACTACATAAGGCCCAACTAAAGTCTACGGTGATGCTGCATTTGTATGAAAAGTGCTATACGAATCTTGCAATATACTACAGATGTACAGATGAAATCAACTCAAAATAGGTCTGTAATAATACTGTAATTTATTGCTTCAGGATTCAATGCTACATGTAGCGTTTAGATGTAAGTTAAACCGTAATTATTGTCCATTTCTCACTTTCTGGCATTCACGCAAAGTCAACAAGAGCACATGTCCCTGGCCAAAGCTTGCACTTCTATAGCTATAATTAACATGTGGTAACCACCCCGACTCAGCCCTCATGTGACCAACAGAGAACAGTATCAGTCAACCACGGGCTTTCTCACAATTACTATTACTATAACAGAAGAGGTCAGAGAAAAATGCTTTCAGCTTGATAATAAGCTCAGTAGACAATAAATTTGGATCACATCATGTCTCCATCTTTAGGACCCTCAGTCAGCGATCCCTAAAGGTACCCTGCTGGCCATCCTCATCACAGGAATCACCTACGTGGCTATTGCCATCTCTGCAGGTAATATGATTAAGTTTAATACTTAAGTCAGTTTTCCTAGATTTGTAGGTGTTTGTGGCTCGTCTGATAAATCTCTGATTCATGTAGACTTGTGTTGACTAAAGCTTTTTACGAGTTGCACAAGTTGTGTCATTGAAAACTGAGGCACAACAGTGATGCTATGTTTGCGATGACATTGATTCTCAAACATGTCTGAGATACTATAATATTTAACAATACGTTTTGAATTCTCTAAAGCAGGGGTGCTTAACCTTTCTGGCAATCCGACCCCTTTTTGAAGTTGAAAATATTTTGCATTTTTTGCACCCCCTGGGGGGTCCCGACCCCCAGGTTAAGAACCGCTGCTCTAAAGGTCAGATTTATATTACATTATATGATGTACAGTTTAAGTCAAATATCTACCAAACATGAAGAGATGTATTGTGTTATACCTTTGCAACTTCTTGATCCTACTAAAAGAAACAGATTGAAAAGGAAATTATTATTACTGATAATGGATAAAGAATAGTGTTGTTCTACACATATGCACATAGGGCTGACCCTGAATAGTCGAAGATTTGGTGCTTTGATGGACGGAGCCTGATTCGACTGTCAATCTCAGAGTCGAAGCTTCGCAGCGAAATAAGGATCATGCCATTTTGGCGATATGGGGGTGCTCAACGGCTGATTTTACACAGAACTACCAGTTTTCTCACAATAAGTTAATATACAGCCTATTACAATATACATTTCAACGTTTAATGCTGTAAATAAAAAAATGAGAAAAAAGCTTTCAATAAATGTTTTTGTGTGTGAATAAATCCAAAATTGCAGCTCTAACCCTGGGTCGTCAGTGCACAAAAGTGTAGCGTGTAGGCAGTAGCAGAAGAGGAACACTTGCTGAAGAGACGGAGCCCCAGCTTCACTGGTGTTGTGCGGAGTTGGGACTCACGGGACTTTCGGATCGCCCTGCACAAAAACACACATGATTCGACTATTAGTCGACTATAGGCAGGACTTGAGGACTCTGATTCAACTATGTAAATCCTTAGTCTGGGACAGCCCTAATTGCACACTAAAGTTGCCTGGTAGGCTCAACTGGTTTCAGGACAGAGACAATAGGTGTATCTTTGTAGGTACTTTTTTTATCAAATTAAAAAAGAAGAAAATAAATCACAAACAATAGTGAAAAAAGCGCTAAGATGGGTATGTGCAAAATCAGTGGCGTGTGTGATACATCAATGAGTATGAAAGTTCTGTGGGGATGATAAATAGTGCAGCAACCAAACCAAATTTAACATACATTTAACAAACCAAAAGAGAGGGCTAAGAGAGTGACTGGTTCACTGCAACAAGCAGACCAGGTGAACTAAATCTCCACGATTTGGCTCCGTTATTACAATATGTCAGTGTGTTTGTTAATTTTCTCCTCCTGTAGGTTCCTGCATTGTCCGGGATGCCACCGGTGATCACAACGACACGGTTAGCGACACGGTGAACTGTACCGATGCCGCCTGCACGCTGGGCTACGACTTCTCCATCTGCAAGGAGGGAGGCTGTCAGTACGGCCTGATGAACGACTTCCAGGTAACTGATACACACTCAGCTCAGGGGTAGATATTATTGGAATTATGTTGATCCCAATTAAGCAGTGTGGCTCCATTATACACAGAGTGAATGTATAAATTGATGGTTTAGGGGATTTTCAGATAAGATACACTGGATCCATTTAGTACTAAAAAAAATTTGTCTATTGTTGACTTTTTTATTAGTTGACTGACTTTTACTTTTAAAAAATGTCCAACATTATCTGTTTTTAGCTTTTCTATGTAGCTCTAAGGGCATGATGGGTAATTTAACCCAGTAAGTAATTTCTCCATGTTTTGATTGCAAGAATTAAATTGAACTAAAATGATATCAATGAGCTTGTCACAACTCTCCCTTTATAACAGTCATATTGAACACATTTGCAATAAACTCAAACAGACAAAAGAGTTTGTGTATGGTGTGAGCTGGTCTTGTGAAGAACTTGAATGCAATTTTGGATTGTATCATGTAGATTTTGTGTGTGTAGTGTGGACACACATGCTCAGGAAAAATAACTTCTGCTTCGTTGAGGCTAATGAGGATCCTAAT
The DNA here is from genome assembly GCF_021292245.1 of Micropterus dolomieu. Lineage (NCBI taxonomy): Eukaryota > Metazoa > Chordata > Actinopteri > Centrarchiformes > Centrarchidae > Micropterus > Micropterus dolomieu. Next base: position 6,828,757 of record NC_060170.1, read on the forward strand.
GAATGAAACTGAATTTACATTTCTTCAAAGATTTCATTCATTTGTCAAATTTAAATGAGGAAGTCACTTTTCGTCACAACATTGTACAGACATATGGCAAATTGGGTAGAATGTGAAACCTTTGCCTTTAATTCCTCTTCCAAATAAGTTTAGTTAAACAGTTTTTGTTTGTTTGTTTTTTTACATATACCTGCTTTTTAGTAGCAATGGCTCTAGTGATTAAGGTATTATGATAACTTATAGAACTGATTAGGATGTCTGTGATGTTATGGTCTAAGATTCTATGATGATTTCTTCCTTTTTCTTCTTAAAGGTATCTTGCTGACTCAACGCCAGTTGCTAAACACATACTTATATACTATACTGATATAGTGTGACAATGTGGTAGTAGTATTTTCAGCTTTACTGATAGTGGACAGTAGAGAGGTGACAAATAAAGGGGAAGTAATAAGTGGAAATTAGGGGAGAGGTGGGGAATGAAATGCAACAATGGATTCAAACTAGAAGATGTTCGTGTTACAGTATAAGGTACATGTCTTAACCATACAGTCTGTGGTGTTAACCACTAGGCCAAAATGGATATTGATGCTTTCAGTAGATATTAACACAAAAGAACATTTCAAAAATTATAATTTGTAATGTGGATATGACGGCCAATCAGGTTCATTGTTTACTCAATAACAAAAACAAAACTTAGACAAGCTCAGGAATGTGTGTTACATAAAGGCTAACACACACTGAAACAATGTGACGTGCATTAAACGCCCACAGCAATTGTTTTCTATCGAAGCCTACGCGTTGGCGCAGATGCTGCGTCAGGATACAACACTGCCCTATTTCCCATCGTCGACACACATCAACACTCCACAAAGCAGTTTGATCTAGCTATAGCAAGATACATTACACCCCACCCAACTTCATTCCCTCGTGGTGGGATTTCATTATTGCAATTTCTTTGTCTCCTCTATTTGTGATTATTTCTCTCATTAGTCATTATATTTACTGTTTCTGTTATTTATATTAAGAACCTTTTTGTTTTAGCTTTTCTGTCACATTCATTCGTTTGTATGAGTTTTTAAAATTTAGTTGTGCATGGTATCAAATGTTTTCCTTAATCTATATTCTCAAAGGATATAAATGGAAATACGAAGGTGCATAAGAAATGCCTGTTTTTACATTTACAATTTACAGACTCTTTGTCAGATTAAAAAAACACCTGCAGATTCTGGGGTGGTTGTTTAACAGGAGCGTGAATCGTGTCAGACTGCTGCTCTGATCCTGTTTCTCTGCATGTGGTCGTAAATGCCTGCACTGTTTGTGTGTGTGTGTGTGTGTGTGTGTGTGTGTGTGTGTGTGTGTGTGTGTGAGAGTGAGACGGAGCTGTTCCCAAACAAAGTGCAGCAGTGATAATAGTGAATTGTTTTGAGTCACAAGGTTCTCACTGGTTGGAGCCACAGCTGAATGAGAGCATTGACAATATCCACCTACACACACACACACACACACACACACACACACACACACCGCTCACTGACACTGATATCGCTCACATGTTGCACAATCTCGTCCATTGCCACTGACAGAAACACTTGCTCTTGTTTTATTATAATCTCTGGTTCACTAAAACAAATAAATCTTACGTCTGTGTGTGTTTCTCCTCTTACATGCTAACAGACGTCACGTTGTGTTGGAAGGTATTGATGCTTGAGAACAGAGCTGTTGTCTGTCCTTCACTAAAGTCAGTAATACAAATATTTTGTTATGAGACCATCCTTTTCATATTCAGCTTGTTTATGAACAAACAAGAACGAATGCTTCTTAACTTGTTGCGTACACTGCTACAAACAAAACACACAACTTTCAAAATCTCAGAACTGCTGTCCCATTCTGAGAAAGCTGCGACGATCGTGATATCGAACAACAACACACAAGTCCTTGTGGGGCAGATTGTGACACATTCTGTCCCAGACACAACACTAAATACAATTCTAAGAAAGACTGGACTCACACACCCAAACAAGATCCTATAACCTCTTACCTGGCAGGATGTCTTCACAACTCTACCTAATAAACTTCAGTCACGTGACTAGTTTACAAACTGACGGTAGTTTAATTGGTCAGTGTAAACCTAAACGTGTGTGTGTGTGTGTCTGTCTATCTTTTGTCTAGGTGATGAGTTTGGTGTCCGGATTTGGTCCTCTGATCACTGCAGGGATTTTTTCAGCCACTCTATCCTCTGCTCTGGCCTCGCTGGTCAGCGCACCCAAAGTCTTCCAGGTAAGACATCAGCTACTTTTATTTCTAGACAACCAACACCAACATCACTACACAAGTAGAGCCTGAGCCTTTGACAAAAACTTTAAATTGACCTTATCAGTCAAAACATTAGCAACAGAAATACTGACTGAAGGAGTAATGAATGGTTATTTGTGTGCCAATGACTGTTTAAAATTTGAAATACATTGTGATTTGAGACAAAACTGAACTGAACATCCACTTACTAGGTTTTCTCATAGCTTTCAATTGCATCTCACGTCCCTAATCAATGGATGAAGACTGCTCAGTTGTCATGTAGATGGCTCAAGTGCCCTCACAGATGAAGAGCATAACGTGTGGTTGAAAGCACAAGGAGCTAGTACCTCGACCTGGAGTTAAGATTTTTTTAAAAAACTTTTGTCATACATCAACTTCCGAGATCAAGAATTACATTTTACATCTTACATTATGGTAGATCAACATTTTTATTATGTAGAATTAACTTAAGTACCACACAGTCAGTTTTTTCATCCCGAGCCTGATGCAACAGTTAGCAAATGTTTTCCTCTCAAAGTCAATGTTTCAAATCTCTCTCTGAACAACTGAAGTAACAAACTATCAGCTTCACAAATGAAATTAAAGAATGACTAAAAGCTGTTGTGATTCTAGGCTCTGTGCAAGGACAACATCTATCCAGGGCTGATTGTGTTTGCGAAGGGTTATGGGAAGAATAACGAGCCTCTCCGTGGTTACGTCCTGACCTTCTGCATTGGCCTCGCCTTCATCCTCATTGGTAAGCTGCTTTGTGCTGCTGCTTTAATGTAAACTTTTACTGTAGCTAAAGCTGCAACTGAAGAAACAGAACGAACAACTGGTCTTGAATAATGAACCTGTCTGTTGTTGTCTGTTAGCCGAGTTGAACATCATTGCCCCCATCATCTCAAACTTCTTCCTGGCCTCATACGCTCTCATTAACTTCTCCGTCTTCCACGCCTCCCTGGCCAACTCTCCAGGTAAACTCTGGAAACTAAACATTGATAAATGATGACATTTGCTTTAGACTTGCCTTCTATTAGGTTGTAGTGATGTTTGAGTTGACTTTGCCTTTAAAAATTTGATACGGTATCTAATGTTTATATATTATATCACAGGTGAACATGACAAACTGTATCATATTAAAAGTAGCTTTCCTTTGTGGTACAGGATGTTTCTTTTTAAATTCTGACTCGACTTGGTTACATTAGGTTCTGACTTCAAGATGTCAATTTCTGCTCAATTTGCCTATACTTTGATACTTGTATGCATGTACCTAGTAGTAAATTTAATAGTCGGGTAATCCTCAACTTCCAGGCATAATAAGGTATTTCTTATCTTCTCTTGTCCATCAAGGTAACACAAACAACAAAGTATAGAGGTGTCATTGCTGAAAGACAACCTAATGCCTGTTTCCTTCATATGACAACACCTGCATGAGTCCTGAATTTTCGGAGTGACCAGCTAATTGGCCAGCTTTGCCGATATGTGTAAAGACTAGGTTGTTTAATACTGTACAACTTTATTGTTAACAAGTATATTCTCAAAGCTCAAAGCCAAAGAACCTCCAGTCTTTACAGCAAAATGTACACATAAGAAAAAACTTAAAAGTATTCACCTCTTACTTGCTAGCATACTTGTACGGATAGTTTGAACAGGCCTGCAAAGCTAACTAGCAATTGTGTTTAATTCAACCATTGAATCACTTCTGCCTCCATCAAGGCTTTGGGAAACATTTGCATTAAAGTTGTCACATTATGCCGATTTTCAGGTTCATAATTTTATTTACGGGTTGTACCAGAGTAGCTTCACCATATTTTTGTCATACTGCACATTGCTGAAAAACCTCTTTTTATCCTGTTTAATCTATGGAGTAAAGCATCTCAATTCTACTTGATATTTGTTTCGAGTTGAACATGCGCGTTACCTAGTTAAGGACTGTTAGCTAATCAGAAGGAGAGTAGGGCGGGTCCTGACAAGCAAGATAGAGTGATCCAAAACAAAGCTGTTTCAGCCATTAGCCACGGCTTCAGTTCAGCTGTAGGCCATGTTCTTGAACTAGCTTCGCAACCTAGATGTTTCAGAGTGGTAAGTTATTAATCTGAATTAAACAAATTTATCTTTCATAGTAACATTTTATCTGTGTCTCTAAATCACTGTTACAACTTTACCATTCACTGTCTGGAGGGTATCTAATGTTTGGTAGGGAGGGTGTTGGTGAGGGGAGGCAGCAAGCGGATGCCTTGTCACTGTGTGTGCTGCAGCTCAGTGTGTTTCTCCACCAGTGTTTTTGAGGGCGTGTTACATAATGACCAAGATGATGGAAGAAAAGGAAGGACTACAATCGAGGACTTTGGGCTTTTTCACTTTGCAAACCTATTACATGTACAAAAAAGATATATAACTCAACAAAGGAGAGGGAAAAAGCCAAAAAGCATAACATGACCTGTTGTAAAACTCTGTTTATTAAAAATAGCAATGCGTTTGTTAAACATTTGTGCTCGTATCGGGGTCTGTTAATATTTGCGTTGTGATGTTTTGCTGTCCTGCTAGCTTGGCCTTTTGTTTCATTCTCGTCTCTCAACAAAGGGTGGCGTCCCAGCTTCAAGTACTACAACAAGTGGGTGTCCCTTGCTGGGGCGATCCTGTGCTGCGTGGTGATGTTTGTCATCAACTGGTGGGCAGCTCTGGTCACTCTGCTCATCGTCCTTGCTCTCTACATCTATGTCAGCTACAAGAAACCTGGTAAGAACAGCACATTTTGTCTTTACCAACTGCTAACAAGAAAACAGATCAGAGACCAACCACTTGTTTCTGCTTGAATTCAGGCAGTTGACATGAAGTGCCATCAATGTGGAAGCCAATAACAAAGTGCCCTAAAATGCATTCCTTTAATGGCCATTAGAGGCTGGCTGCCAAGAAAGTCAGTATTAAAGTCAACAGGAAGATCTCTTCTTAGGGGATTAATAACTCAATTGGAGTAATGCCTGTCTTTTTTATTCCACTTTATAGACATTCAGCATCATCACCCCATGTCACTAATGTTCACTTGTCTACACTGCTCTAACTGATGTGTGTGTGCTGTTTCCTGTAGATGTGAACTGGGGTTCGTCCACTCAGGCCCTGATCTACAACCAGGCTCTGACTCACTGTCTGAACCTCACTGGCATCGAGGACCACGTCAAAAACTTCAGGTGAGTTCGAGGGTTAGAATCTTGTTTCAGACATGACACTGTTGGGGGTTTTATACCAACTCAGAACCTGCTATGCTGTTATGCTATGCAATGCTAAAATCTGTATTCATTGATGCTGTTTAATGATTATTTAGATAAAAGAATCCAGCAGTGTGTAGTGACTAACAGTGGAACAATACTGCAGAATAATTAAATGAGCCTGGGAGAGTTTTAGAATTCTTTTTTTGGGTAAATGCAGCAGCCAAATTTTCACTTTTAAAAATAAATGTTACCAGAATTTAGTGATTAGGATACTTTGGCCAAACAGGGTTAAGGTTAAGGGTTAAGTGTCTAAGTGATTGAATTTCGTGTTTACAGACCGCAGTGTTTGGTGCTGGCTGGCTATCCAAACTCTCGTCCTGCTCTGCTTCAACTGGTTAATTCTTTCACCAAGAACGTCGGCCTCATGGTCTGCGCTCACGTCAGGACGGTACGTGATGTTTCCGGAAACATCTCACCCTGTCTTAGGACAGTCGAACAACCCATTGTCTTGTCTTATCATTGCCTGGGTCTCTCTCCTGGTCCAGGTGTCCCGTCGGCCAAACGTTAAGGAGTTGTACCAGGATCGCTCTCGCTGCCAGCGTTGGCTTAACAAAAAACGGATCAGGGCCTTCTACATTCCTGTTTTTGCCGAAAACCTGCGGCACGGGGCCCAGTTCCTCCTGCAGGTATGACTGTTTGGCTGGAAATTTAACTACAAACCTGTCTTTTCCTGTGGAATTTGTCTGTCAGGTACATATGGATATCTCATTAATTATTCAAATGACTTCAATGTGGGCGTGAGAGCAGGTTTCCATGCTGTTCTTAACTTAGTCATTGGTGCTTCTTCACTTTCATTTTCCAGTTTTATGTAGCTGCTCTGGAAATTCAAACCAGAGACATCAATGATCCATGAACTAAATGACTCCAAACGTTTGCTTTTGTGACCTGTTTCCGAATATTAACACTTCTTCGCATACACGCACCTCCTTTATATTAAACACTGAAGATTTCATTTTCGGTGTCATCCATCCATCCATCAAACGCTTATCCTGCATATCCCAGTTGACATTGGGCGAAAGGCAGGGTACACCCTGGACAGGTCGCCAGTCCACCGCAGGGCCACACATAGACAAACAACCAGTCACACTCACACCTAAGGACAATTTAGAGTCACCAATTAACCTAGCCTGCATGTCTTTGGACGGTGGGAAAAAGCAGGAGCACCCAGAGAGAACATGCAAACTCCACACAGAAAGGCCCAAGACAACCAGGGCTCGAACCCCCAAACTTCTTGCTATGAGGCAACAGTGCTAACCACTGCACCACCACCTATTTTCAGTGTCAGAATTACTTAATTTTCTGTGCATCTCATTATTTAATCATTATGTTCCCTATTATTATTTTGATTGTATTGTTTTTCTTACTTATGTTTGTTTTGTTTTTGTTTTAATGGGGTAATATGAACCCTGTCTGGCTTTATTTCATACCAAACTTCCATTATTAAAGCAACTTGCTTATTCTCTGTATGCATTGTTAGAAGTTTGTCACATCTCTGTTGTCTGATCTTCAGGCTGTCGGTTTGGGTCGTCTGAAGCCCAACACTTTGGTCATGGGTTTCAAGAACAACTGGAGTGATGCAGACATGAGAGATGTGGAGATTTATATCAACACTATACAGTAAGGACGAGTCTTTTAACAAGAGCTACTAACGTTTTACAAAAGCACTTTTTTGAGTCTGGGATTTGTGCCATGTTTGAGTGTCTTCAGAAGTCTGCCAGAATGTATGTTTAGCCTGTGAAACACAACTTGGGGCAAGACAACCTCAAGTAACTTGTACAGGGAGAGCAGCAACGGAAACACCTGGCTAACACCAGTTTATCCAACAGTTTCTAGTGCATATGTATGTAGTATGTTTTTGTTTGGTAAACCCAATTTATTTACATTTTTAATTTGGAAGTATCAGTTTATTTAGAAAACAAAGATCTCCAAAAATGTATTTATTAAGCTAAAACAAACTCTTAAGTTTAAGTACAATTTTGCATGATCATTTAACTGAACATTTTAAATTGTCTGTGTTTTGCATGTTACATTTGAAAAGCTTGTTTTGTAATAATTGAAAAACAAGAGCCACATAATTGTAGTAGTGTATTATAGGGATGCACCGAATATTTGGCAACCGAAATTAATCGGCCGAAAAGAATAAAGAAAGCACTTTCGGTGTTCGGCCTAGTAATTCAAAAGGCTGAATAAACTTTTACATTGACATGTTGGCAGTATGAAAGCATTTTAAAGTGTCTGAGAAAGACGCTGTTTGCAGACACTGTTCTGCTGTACTGTCTCCTAGCATATCCACTCCATCTGTGGCTGACAACAATGTGACCCGCTTTGATTGTTTCTGTCACTTGTTTCTGAGAAAACACATATTCAAGCACACGGATTCAAGCCTTAATGGTAAATCCACTGAAACTGAAAAAGATGTTTAGTTAGTTGTTTAGTAGCTTCCCTGTTTTTTACTGAAAATCTCAGAAGATTCAAGCATGAAGAAGTTTCGACTGATTGAACGATTAAGTTTCGACTTTCAGCACACTCAGAATATCAAGAGGGCACAGTAAATTATGCAAAATGAAGGAGAACAAAAAACCTTGAAGTATGTTAATACAAAATTGACTGTAACGTCCCTAAAATTAGTGTAAAACAAATTCAGATTTTGAATTCTTAAATTATCACAGACTAAATTGGAAGACACTTTCTTAGAAAATACATTTACATTCCATCTATAAACTTTGTTGTGCAGTGACGTTTTGAGTTTAATTATCTGTTCTATGTTCCAGCGACGCCTTTGACCTGCAGTTTGGGGTGGTGATCCTTAGGCTGCAGGATGGACTGGATATCTCTCACATCCAGGGACAAGGTTTACATCTGTCTTTTCCGGTATTTCTGTGTATCCACCTACTGCATGTACTGTATCTATCTCCCTGTTTGTCCCTGTAGATGAGCTACTGTCGCCCCATGAGAAGCCACCAATTGGCAGCAAGGAGGTGGTGGTTTCTGTCAGTCTGGCTAAAGACTCAGACTCGGATTCCTGTCCTTCCAAAACCACCAGCAACCAGAGCAGCCCGCTCATCATGAGAGGTGAAGGAGGAAAAGAGGAAGAAGGAGGTTTAGTCTTCTTCTTAAGCCTTCACGTCCTGTGTTATAAGATAAAAATGTGTTTTACTCATACCAGAGATAGGCCCAGCGCGCCTTTAGCCTAGTTTAACACAAAGCAGAGGCTAACTGCTAGCTGAGCTTGAATCAGTAGACAACATATTAATCAGGCAGCTTTGAAGACAGAGAACAGAGGGTTTCTAAATGCTACCTTTTGTCATTTCCCATTATGTGATGTCATATGCTACAGAGACCAAATCTCCTCTGAGTCTGACCGACCAGCGTCTGTTGGAGACCAGCCAGCAGTTTAAGAAGAAACAGGGCAAGGGAACCATAGATGTCTGGTGGCTGTTTGATGATGGAGGTCAGTTTTTATGTCTAATAGACTGAAGAGGGCTACACAACAAAGCTTGGCTCTAGACCATCTTGAAACAAAGTCTCTGATTTTCTTTCTAACTTAATACTGTATATCTGAGTGTCTGTAGATACCATACAGTGTTCAGCAGTTAAAAAACTAACAACAAGGCAAAGGCACATGAATATGACTGTTTTACAATGGACAAGGCTTGATTTTAAATTAGATTTGATCTCTCTTCAGTCACATGACAGATTCAACTCCTGTCTCTTCTGTGTCACTGAACCTTCCTCAAAAGCAAAACACCTTTACTTCTGACTGATGATTATTTAGATTTGGATATTCTTGGATATAGAGATTAAATAATAAAATATAATAAAGTGCATCATCATATATGTACACATAAAACTATTTTCACCTACTTGTATGTAGATAATAGTACTATGTTTATGTCTGTTTCTACCTTCCTGTAAATTGTTCTGTGTGTAAGTTTGAGAGCTTAAAACCAAATTTTTTAATGTGTTCGAACAGGAAAATAAAGCAGATTTGGATTCTTAGATAAAACTTCAAATTAAGCATTTCTTTTTTATCAGCAAAGTAATAGTTGTCGTATGTTATGTGTGTATAAATGTGGATATAGTATCTGATGTCCTTCAGTAGTTATAATGTGGTGTATTTACGTGAAGCTCTGTGCAGACTGTGACAGCAAATGTCCTTGGAACAGGACAATAAAGAATCTATCTATCTAAAGTGAGAAAGTGTTTGTGTTTGCAGGTCTGACTCTGCTGATTCCCTTCCTGCTGACCAATGGGAGCAAGTGGGGCGACTGCAGGATCCGTGTCTTCATCGGCGGGAAGATCAACCGCATCGACCACGACCGTCGAGTGTGAGTTGTATGAGCTTTGATCTTATTTACTCTACAAACAGTTTTCATCCTAACTAACCTGCATGTTTTTAGTCTCTACAATCCTGTATGTTTATCACTATGTGTGTGTGTGTGTGTGTGTCCCGTCAGGATGGCCACGCTGCTCAGCAGGTTCAGGATCGACTTCTCTGACATCCACGTCCTCGGAGACATCAACACCAAACCCAAGAAACACAAGTATGACTCCGGTGGAGTCTCCCTCAGCTCAATCCCATAGTTCACTTAAATTTATCGTGATTGATTTTCATTCAGTGAGTTGACATGATGACGTAAAGGTGTCAAAATAAGATTTGATGTGATGTTTAAAGGACTGCAGTTCACTATCTTCACAGACTACATCCTTAAAGTTATAGAGCTTCACTGCTGTATGTTGGGCAAAAATTTACTTTAATTCATAATCCAACTTTCAGCTTATTATCCTCAAACACAAACTTGACCATAAAACATAGTAAATTTATAAGACACTCAACATTCACCTGTGAATGTATTATTTAGCACACATACAGTGGGGGAAAAAAGTATTTGACCCCTTGCTGATTTTGCAGGTTTGCCCACTTACAAAGAATGCAACAATCTACAATTTTAATCATATGTACATTCTAACAGTGAAAGACAGAATCCCAAAGAAAATTCCAGAAAATCACATCATATGAATTTATAAAAATTGATAACCATCTGATGAGGAAAAACAAGTATTTGACCCCCTACCAAACAGCAAGTATTCTGGCTCCTACAAGCCAGTTAGTCTTTCTTTAAGACACAGCCCCAATCCCAACCAATTATCTACATCAAATACACCTGCCTCACCTCGTTACCTGTATAAAAGACACCTGTCAACACCCAAACAACCAGCATCCAACATCACCACCATGGGCAAGACCAAAGAGCTTTCTACGGACATCATGGACAAGATTGTTGATCTGCACAAGGCTGGGATGGGCTACAAGAGAATCGGAAAGCAACTTGGAGAGAAAAGATCAACTGTCGGTGCAGTTATCAGGAAATGGAAGAAGCA
>NC_060170.1:6839802-6878466 GCF_021292245.1 Micropterus dolomieu
TTACACGCCTTCATCTCTTCACGCCTGGATTATTGCAACAGCCTTTTCACCTGTTTAACCCAAAAATCTATTGATCGACTCCAGACTGTCCAGAACTCAGCTGCCAGGCTTTTAACCAGAACAAAGAAATATGACCACATTACTCCTATCTTAGCTTCATTACACTGGCTCCCAGTATGTTTTAGAATTGACTTTAAAATTCTATTGATCACTTTTAAAGCTCTTCATGGCCTCTCGCCTTGTTATATTTCTGACCTTTTAGTCCCATACGCACCAGCACGTACCTTGAGATCCTCGGGCAGAGGTCTGTTGTCTGTTCCAGAGTCTCGACTGAAAACTAAAGGGGACAGAGCGTTTGCTGTCAGGGCCCCGAGGCTCTGGAACAGCCTGCCCGAGGAAATCAGGTCGGCTGAGTCAGTGAACTCTTTTAAGTCCCTTCTTAAAACATACTTTTATAGGAGAGCTTTTCCCGATCTTATTTGACTTTATTTTATCCCTTTTATTTTATTGTATTTTACTAATTTTATATTAAATTTTCATGCTCTTATCTTTTTTTTTGTATTATTCTTTACACTTGTTAAAGCACTTTGTAACTTGTTTTTGAAAAGTGCTCTACAAATAAGGATTATTATTATTATTATTATTTGTGGCCTGCTGGAGGTCATTTTGCAGGGCTCTGGCAGTGCTCCTCTTGCTCCTCCTGCTCCTCCTTGCACAAAGGCGGAGGTAGCGGTCCTGCTGCTGGGTTGTTGCCCTCCTACGGCCTCCTCTACGTCTCCTGATGTACTGGCCTGTCTCCTGGTAGCGCCTCCGTGCTCTGGACACTACGCTGACAGACACTGCAAACCTTCTTGCCACATTCGCATTGATGTGCCATCCTGGATGAGCTGCACTACCTGAGCCACTTGTGTGGGTTGTAGACTCCGTCTCATGCTACCACTAGAGTGAAAGCACCGCCAGCATTCAAAAGTGACCAAAACATCAGCCAGGAAGCATAGGAACTGAGAAGTGGTCTGTGGTCACCACCTGCAGAACCACTCATTTATTGGGGGTGTCTTGCTAATCGCCTATAATTTCCACCTGTTGTCTTTTCCATTTGCACAACAGCATGTGAAATTGATTGTCAGTCAGTGTTGCTTCCTAAGTGGACAGTTTGGTTTCACAGGAGTGTGATTGACTTGGAGTTACATTGTGCTGTTTAAGTGTTCCCATTATTTTTTTGAGCAGTGTATATGTTGCATTTTCAATGTTAAAGGTTGATCTAATTTTAACTACACAGCTTATTCTACAGCAATGCATCATAATCTATAAGATCAGTTGCATATAATGGAAAAACTCAAGTAAAGTAGAAGTAGCCTACCTTGAATTTGTACTTCTGTACAGTAGTTGAGTGAATCTACTCCAGTTATATTCCACAAGTTTAAAAAATACTGGAACCAGCCAATAAATGTTGTGTTTTTTTTAATACTAGATTATGAACTCCACCAATGTTGGTAAAAACGTCAACATGCAGAGGATATGGCCTCAGTGTCCTCCATGGTAACTAAGGTCCTGCTTATTTAATGAGATGGAACACATACATTTTAAAATCCTACACACTATAGGTTTAAACATTAGAATAACTGAATATAATGCGCACAAACTTTTTATTTCAACTATCTCATCTTCTTAAAATGCTTCTTCCTAAACATATCATTTTCGTTATCAAGGCAGCCAGAATGACGAGCCTCCAGCTGAGTGCGAAGGAGGAGATGGTGGAGGAGTTTCTGGATGCTGCAGCCAGAGGAGACCTGGCCCAGGTGTCCACGCTGTTGTCCCATGTCCCCTCGCTCATCAACCAGACAGGAAATAGCGGCTGGACAGCGCTGATGCTCGCTGCTCGCAACGGACACTACTATGTGGTGGAGGCCCTGCTGTCCCATGGGTACAGAGAGATGAAATGAAGACAATACATGGTTTTGTTCTTTTATTATTTTGTTTCAAAACCAAAACGGAAAAACAGATAAACGGAAAACAAAAAAACAAATCTGTTTTTGTTTTTCTGTTTTAAAACCAAAATGGAACAACAAAGCAGCTGCGTTTTGTTCTTTCTATGACCGTTGTTGTATCCCTACCAGCACAATAACTCCAAAACAAGCTGACAAATAAACAATATGTATATTTAAAAAAACAATTAATAAAAGAATTTCAAGCCACATTTCTAAATGTTTGGTTTGACCAATATAATTATAATTTTGTTTCATTTGCTAGATTAATATAAATGTAAATAAATAGCAGTCAATAGAATCGTGTTCCCCCCACTTCCTACCCTTGGATAGATGGACTAGGTTGCTTCTCCTGAACTCTTTTCTCTGTTTTCCATCTTCAAGCTGTGACAAGTTCTCAGTGAACAGTTCGTCCCAGACCGCTTACGATATCGGCAAGTTCTGGGGCCACCGGCACATCTCCGACCTGCTGGGACGGACAGACGACAGTTGCCAGCAAGTCCTGCCGGGCTCTGATCTCAACCAGCAGGAGAACTACTTCAGCAGAGAGACGCTAGACCGGCTGAGTGGGAAGAGGACGGACAAGGTTTGGTTGGAGGAAAAACAGAGCGACCCAAATACAGTTTACCTCCTGTTCTCCAACCTCAACCCCATGGTCAACAGCTCTCAGGAGGATGACGATGCAAAGGTACGTGGGTGAGGGCAAATGTTCCTGATATTTTTCTTTGAACCAGTATGTTTGGAAATTAGATTTCAGACCATTCTGCTGTACACATCTTAAAACAATCACAATGTGTTTATTAAGTTTAAGTCTCGTGTTATTAGCAACACAGAAGCTTCAAGCAGAATATTATCAACATTAAAGCTGATTCTCTGCACCTGAAATGGTAATTTGTGTAAATGAAAAGGGACCAAGTAAATTCGCCCAATATTTGGAGATGGTCAGACAACCTTTTCAAGAGCAACGGGATACAAAAGGCATCATTCAAGTTAAAAGGGATAAATAGGATGCCTAAGGACTTAGACCTGAGGCAACGTTGGAGAACTAGCATGAGACAGCTATCCAACCAAATACTATCCCAGCCCCTCCCATCAGGCCTCCCTCTAAAGCCACTCCACCAACACATGTTCATGCACAGTGAGTGCACAGGCAGAGTGCACGCAGGCAGGGAGGCCTGTCGCAGGACCTTATTACAGTCCTGCGACAGCCACAGATACTGGAATTTGTGTCAGAGCATTTGATTTGTTGATTGCTGTCGGGATGTAAAGAGAATTTCAACGAATATAGCTAAAACATACAAGCTTTAAGCTCTGAAGATGTGGTATGTGTGATTATAACATAATAACAAGAATGAACCTTCAAAAATAAATATTTTAACACTTTTTCAATGGGAACACCTTGCAGAGTCATTGTAACTGTTTGTTTTTGCCCTATATGAATATGCAAATTCAGGTGGATTTAATATGAGCTTAAAAAGTGTCCAGAACAGTAAAGTATCATATCATCCGCATAAAAAAGTAGGCTTGTAATCATAACATTTAAAAAAGAGCCAAATCCAATTTTCTACTAAAGTCTATGTAAGATAATGGTAGCATAAGTTGTATCAAATGCCTTGGAGAGGTCTGTACTAGTCCTTATTTATAGAGGTCATATTATGCTTTTTGGCTTTTTACCTTTCCTTTACTGTGTTATATATCTTATTTTGGTTTGCAAAGTGAAAAAGTCCAAAGTCCACCCCAAAGGGAGTTACCATCTCCCACAGAAAACACTGCTCTGAACTGCCTAAAAACCGCTCGTTTGTAGTCCAGCCTTTAGTTCCGTAACCTATCTGCATCACTATGTAACACGCGTCATAATGCTCGCCTAGTAGCTAGCGTGGCATGCCCTCAAAAACACTGGTGGAGAAACACACTGAGCTGCAGCACACACACCGTGAAAAGACGTTCGCCTGCTTCCTCCCCTCACCCCCACCTTCTCTACTAAACATTAGATACCCTCCTGGCAGTCAATGGATATAAAGTTGTTACAGTGATGTAAATACAGTGCACAGTTAAAACTTTAAGTATGAAATGTAAATTTGTTGCAAATTAATAACTTACCACTCTGAAACATCTTGCTCCAGTCTAGTTTGCAAAGCTGGTTTGGATTGTTCTGCATTGTTTTGGCATCATGTATGGCTTAAACAAAGTCACAGTTAACGGCTGAAGCAGCTTTGTTTTGAATCACAATACCTTGCTTCTCAGGACCGGCCCTAATGTGCTTCTGATTGGCTAAGAGTCCTTACCTAGGTACTGCGCAAGTGCAGCTCCCAAAAGTGTTTCTGCATTAATGTGCAGTATGACAAAAAGAAGTTTTTGAAGATTAAACCATGTAAACATTGTGGTACAACTTCTAAATATAATTATGAACCTGAAAATTAGCATAATATGACCACTTTAAAACTTTGTTTTCAGTTTCAGTCAGGAACCAGAGGCAGCTGTGATGCTCAGAGAGCTTATTTGACACGCAAAGAAGATTCATGTTATTGTTGCCACCTGTCGAAATCCTGGAAAATTGAAAGTCACCACCTGATTGAAAAGGAAACTAAATACAGAAATATGCAGATATGCTTTTCATGTGCGGCCAACAGCTAGTAAAAGTGACATTGTTGGTCAGTCTGACTTTTTCACATCAAAGATTCAAGATGTTATTGAATTTTTTGTGAATGAATGAATTTGTGATTCCAACTCTTACAGGTTGAGACAAAGCTGTGTCGGTTCAGATATGAGGCAGTTAAAGACCTTCTCCAGAAACCTGCGACTGTGCTCATTTTCCTTGGAGTGGAGAAGAGGAAAAAACCCTCCTCTTCCAACTCCTCTCAGACAGTGGAGGGTGTCCTGGAGCCTCCTGCCTGGTTTGCCATAGGCACAGATGAAGACGCTGCTGAACTTTTTAAACGCTGCAGAGAAAAGAACTGCTCCTTCCCAAAGATGCCCAACAGAGACCTGCTGAAATTCAGTGAGGAAGAGGCCGGTGAGGAAGAAGCAGTATCTTTTTACAGGCATCTGGTCTCAATTAAAATGATTTTATATGACTCGCGCTTTTGATTAAATAAGCTGAAGTCAACAAACTAGCTAATCTTTGTTCCCTGTCATCATCCTGCAGGAATTGTGGCTCAGGCTCGATCGGTGTTGTCCTGGCACAGCCGTCACAGCTTCTGTCCAACATGTGGTAGCAGCACCAAACTGGAGGAGGGAGGATACAAGAGGAGCTGTCTGAACTCCGACTGCCGGAGCCTGAAGGGGGTTCACAACACCTGTTATCCACGAGTTGGTACGAAGCTCCACCAACACCTCACCTATCTGCTCTTGATAAAGCTAATTATACTGAGTCTGTAAGCCTGCAGTTTATCAGTATTCAAAAGACAACATCCCCTGTGAATGTACACATTTAAAGTCAGTGGACATATGCATTTATTTTTTGTGACAGTCTTTTACAAAGATGGGAGCTGATGTCATGGGAGTCCAGTTTATACCAAAATGGAGTGGAAACAATTAGTCCATTAACCGAGTAGTTGTTTTTATAAGCTGAAATTACAGAAGCTTGAGCTCAAATAAGGACATTTGCTAGTCTTCTATTTCTATGATAATAAAGTGAGAACCTTTTGAGTTTTGGTCAGACAAAACAAGTGGTTTAAATATTTTTACTCTCTTGTAAAGGGGTGACATTTTACAGACAAGTTTATTAATTATTAACTGAGAAAATAACGGGGTGTATATATATAAATATATAATTTTTTTTTTTCTTTTTGTTTGATATACTGTAAGTGCAGTTCTTCTCTTGTTTGTCTGTATGTGTGTTTTCAGACCCAGTGGTCATCATGCTGGTGATCCACCCTGATGGAAACCAGTGTTTATTGGGAAGGAAGAAGATCTTCCCAGTCGGCATGTTCTCTTGTCTGGCTGGATTCATAGAGCCTGGTAATTAACACACACATAAACAAACACATTGCATTGACTCATATGAATTACCTGAGACTGACTTTAACCATGACTTCTACATGCCTCAACCCAAACCTGTGCCCAACCTTAACCACAAACCAAGTGTTAACCATAAAATCTATTACTTTTATAAGCTTTTTCTCCCTCAATGGGAAGTGAGTGTGTGAACAGGTTTATCTCCCTACAGTGTGATGAACATAGAGAAAGAGGTCTCTCTCTCACACACACACACACATACACACTGACCTCCTCCCCCTTGTGTGTCCCTGCAGGGGAGACGATCGAGGAGGCGGTGAGGAGGGAGGTGGAGGAGGAGAGTGGTGTGAAGGTCGGACCGGTCCAATATGTCTCCTGCCAGCCCTGGCCGATGCCCTCCAACCTCATGATTGGCTGCCTTGCTGTCGCCATATCGACCGACATCAAAGTGGATGAGAATGAGATCGAGGAAGCCCGGTGGTTCCCACGGCAACAGGTACAAAGATATGCGATATGACTGATACCAGTATAATAATGACATTAATAATAGTAGCACTACCACTACTACTGAATACAACCATTAGAATAATAATTTTAGTGTGATATATAACACTAAAGGCTGTAATAATGATAATATAAATAAAAATGATGATGATGATGTTAATAATAAAAAAAATATATGTATTAAATATACTACAATAGCATAAATAAACATATTGGTGTTATACATACATGTTGTATTTTAAGTTCAAAATTAAAATTATAATTTCTAATGTTCACATAAAATAAAAGTTTTATGCAAAATGAATGATAAAATTAAGTTATGTAAGAAAAATAATAATTATAATAAAAAAATCTAAATTACAGAGAATTAATTGAGCATAGCTAAATGTGTGTATATTAAAAAAGGTTTTGGGAAAGTTGAAACTGAATTGGTTTTGCTTTTCAACTCCTATTACATTACATGACATTACATTAATCCTTTTACACTTTTAGCATAGTATTTGCACATATTGTACGTTTTTAACATGTATCTACAGAACTGCAGAGTGTGTCCACACTGCTTGCTAAATCTGAAAATTAAGGGGGTAAGCCACAGTTGGAACAGTGAAGCCGACCAAAGCCAGCACGGACGGTTCCATGTAGGCACAAAAATTACATCAAAACCCTGGAAACATCCTGTCGCACATGAGAGATGTAACTGTATTGCTTAGATTATAAACTCTGTGAATCTAAAAAAAAATATATATTTGGCCATCAGTGGTGTTTGGCAGGTGAGCCTTGTAGGTGGGCTGATTAATCAGTGATGATCCGAGTGAGACAAACACACTGAGCCATGAAACTTTTTGTTGGTGCAGCTACCAGAATTATGGTGTTTCTGCCGTTGCTCTACGTCATTAAACCACGGTTATGCTGCACGATCATGCGCAGTAGACGCTGGTGCCGATAGAAAGTAGCCCAGTAGTAGTATTTTATTGGTCCAAAACTGGCTTCACTGCTCTCCATTCAGATCTGTGGGGTGGTTTTGTCCAGTAATATACTGCCTATGCTTGAATTGCATGTCTTTCTCTCTGGGCTGTGCATCCACAGTAAGGTGGCGTTTTTAAAATGCGAAAAGTGAGTTTTTGTCATCTCTGACTTTATGTGTGGTCTCGCATGTCAAGATAGCTGGACTTTGTGAGCGTGATCTAGTGATTTTATCAACAGCGGGAGTTACTGATCACAGTATTTATGACTCACAATCAAAGCACAGAAAAACAACAAGCAACAGAGCATTAAATATGTCTGTATTAAAGCACAGTTAAAGTGATGATGGAGAGCAAGAGGAGACAGAACGGAGGTTTACAATTAACAAGTGTGCTGCTTTTTCATGAAACAAATCAGTGCGGACCACATCTTTAACAAAAACAACCGAAAAGCACTGGTGTTTAGTGTGGACGCGGTCTCAGTGTTACAGAGAGATAGAAATCAAACTTTTCTTTGTTTTTGTTTAGGCAATTGAGTCCTTGCTCAGAGGAGCCTCTCCGGCCTTCACCGTCCCTCCCAGACAGACCATCGCCCACCAGCTGATCAGACACTGGGTCAGCATGACCTCTAATCTCTAACACTTGACCTCCCAGCCAGCTTAGGCAGACTGTATGGAGGTCTGCCTAAAAAAAAAAAAAGCAGCAGCTGTGTGAACTGTTACTGCTTTATTACAACAAACCAGCTGCCAGTCAAGGGAATCACCAGATTCCTCAGGTTGTATCCAAATCATTTCAGTGCAGTGCTTGTGTCAGTTCAGATCTCAGGTTTAATTTTACACTTGGGAACTTGCTGTGTGACAATGGATCTAATAACAGACAAGTAAAGGTTAGGAAGAAATGGAGAAAGTACATACTGTTAGAGACCAGACAAATGCAGAAAGCTTAATATCTGCAAGCTGTATTTACATCACTCAGCTATTAACAGAAACAGTTCTATGAGCCAAGTGGACCGTGGCTACATTTCCAGAGTTCAGATAAATTATAACACCACAGACATTTAAAGAATAAACCTTCTATTATACAGTAACAAAAGAAACTATTTTGATGTTGAAGCATGATGACATTTTTACAATTAGACAAACTTTTTCAGGAAAGAGTTTCAGGCATCAGCTTTGTCGGATGGATTTCTTTCTCAAATCAAATGTCAGCCATCTGTATTTATGAAGTGTAGTCTAATACAGTACACTTAGCTAAGAAGATTCATTAATTGATTATAAGAGCAAAACAGATTTTCTGCTAATCTATGCGGTAATGGATTAAATTTTATTTATATGGTGCCAATTCATAACAGAAGTTATCTCACTGCAGTTATCATGTAGAGCAGTTCTAGACCGTACTCTTTGAGAGGGTTGACAGGATGATGCCTGTACAATTTCACTACACCAAAGTCAAAACAGCAAAATGGCTGATCGTTGACGCTGATGTACAACCTTTCCATAAACTGAAATGAACAGGAAATATTAAATTGCTTAATATAAGTACTTCTCATTGTCTGTGGCAGCATTTTGTCTAACATGTCACTGTTGTAAAAGTAAGGATGTTAACATGGTAAACATTAGTATGGCAACACAACTGTATGCATGTTTTCCCCCCCTTGTATGTGCTGTCATGCAACAAAAGTCCTTGTCAGAATCCAGGAATGTTTTGGTCACCTGTGTCTTGGACTGATTAGACCATGGTAAAATAATAATAACCATGCTATCAAGCTAACATTCATTTTATGGGTTATTATGCAAACGTTAGCGTGATAAAGTGCTAAATGTTTCCTGGAAAACATTGAAAATGTTAACACTGGCTATAGTGGCTAACAAGCAAACTGAGCACTTTCACACCAAAACCAGCTTTTGTGGCTAAAGTTCAACTAACTGAACTTTACCACCAAATACACTGATGCCCACAACATGTTTAATGCATTTGCAGCAACAGTTTTGCTGTAAAGAAGAATGGTGGAAAAGTTTATTTTGTGTATTTTCCTGACGATGAATATGCAGAGTTTTGTAACTCTGTTCTTTGATCGTACTTGAGTGAAAAATCAAGAGGACAAGGATACCAGAAGAAACTCAATATTGTGATGATTCACATTCACAGTCTGTTGCATTCTAATTAGCTACTTTGTAGGATTATGTGTTACTCTTCGTTCTGCATACTACCTCACACAATTGTTGTTTTTACTCATCTCGTCTCGTCTGAAAGAGGCGTCACAGGTTGGGCTGTAGCCTCTTCTTATTTTTCCATCTGTGCCATTGACCGAGCATGGAGTACTGAAGTTGGTGGTTCTGTCTGCAGGTTTTTCAGTAAACAAACTGTTTGCTACATAAGTAGGCTCGCAGATCAGATAAGAACAGTTGCTCCGTCCACTCACTGTTTCAACATCTTTTTTCCCCAGAAAGGAAGAGTTTACTTCATATTCTGCCTCACAGGTCATCTGACAAGCACAGTGACTGTTTGTGTTAGCCGTGAGTTCACGAAAACAGCATTTTACAGCAGTTAATTTCTGATGTGACGTCTCTGAAAAGTCAGCCTGTCTGCTCTCTTTCTGTGGAAACCAGCTGTTAGCTTCATGTGTCTGATGCAGCAGAGCAGCGTCAGCCTCTCGGCTCTCCTCAGATATGAAAACTGTGTCAGGATGACAGCAGTTCACTGTGTAGTCAGGGTGACAGGAGGACTGGGCACAAGCTAGTTGATGCTCTGTGGTTATTGGAGCGTCAGAGACATACTCTGTGTCCAGTTCGAGGGTCGACAGTCTGACGATGAGGTGACTGATCAGCAGCACAGAGGTGTCTTCATGTAGGTCCTCTTCTGAGGAGGGCTGGGAGTTAGGACGGACAATGATAGGGCTTCTCTCCCCGAGCATGTCCGCCACCTGGAAGTCCTCTATGTTCAGGATGTTTCTCTCTGCAGTTTTCTGTTGAAGGGAATAATGGACTAGATTTCAATCAGGTAGGTGGAGTTAATGGATTTAAAGTGTTGCTGATATAAAAAAAGCTTAGATTTATGGCAGGATAAACTAAAACTTTTGACTATTATACTGCTCAAAACAGAGTACTTCATTTGAGATGTAATGGACTAAAGATGAAGACACCAGATCTGTCTGCGAATTTTTTTTTTCCATCAGATTGATTGAACGATGCAGTCTTAAAAACAAGACATTCAATGGCATATCATAAAGCTTCAGTGAAGAATTGGAACAAACTTACCTAATTCACTTCTAAATGTCATGAAAATTAAGAGTTAAATAAAGTCTGGTTACAGGGATGGAACCGAAAATCTGTCATACTGTAATTCTAAAGAAATAACTGCCTTAAATCAAGTTAAATATTTGATTTAACTCGACAAAGGAAATTGTTATTGAACAGATAAATTTTAGACGACTCAAAGTTTCATGCTGTAAAAACTACTCTATCTGTCATGATCCTGTCTGTGTTTCTTGTTGGGGAGTCTGGGTTTTAGTTCTATATCTTTGGATTTTGTGTTTTCCCTTGCCCTTGTGGATTCTTCTTTGGACTCAGCCACTGCTTGTAAGTGCGCTCACCTTTGGTTTGTTTAAATAAATCTTTGAACTATACCTGCCAGCCGTGTGTCCTACATTTGGGTCCTCCAACCTGCCTCTCCACACACTAACTGTGACATTATCTGCCAATCAGATGAGATTATTTAATGTTTTCAAATATAAACTTACTGTAACAAAGAAATTTATCTGCCGTATCCTGTCTTGTTTCAAGATACTGAGACTAATTTTCAGAAAACTGCGCAGGGAAAAAACGGGGATTGTTAGTCTTGAAAGCAGACTGAACTGAAAGTGACCCAGTTGGATTCGGCTGTAGAGCTGAGTCTAGCAGAGTCCCAGATGACCTGTGATAAAACAGGAGCAAAACAGTAACAACCTGGTTTTAAGAAAACCAAATTCACCTGGTGGTTTGGGTCCATCAGCCACTTGCCTGTTGTACTGCTCTGAGGGTTGGAGATGAGCGGGAAGAAGTATGACTTGTACCTAAACAGTAATTGTATTATAGATTAATTTTAATTGAACAGCTGGAGCAAGAAAGTCAAGTTTTTTTTTCTAAGGACTTTTTTGTTTAATTTGAGTTTCGTGTGTGTGTGTGTGTGTGTGTTGACTCACACAGTCCTGGACAGGATGGAGATGACAAACACAGTAACAGCCAGCAGCAGCAGAGGAGTCGCTGTGGCCACCACTAGTACCTCATCTGAAATGGAAAAATATCCATTGTTAGTCCCCTTCCAATTCTAGTTAGATAGATTATTCTATTTTAATTCATTATCCAAGATATAATTTCCCAGATTTCCATCTTAGATGTCAATTTAATCATTGCTTATAAGCATTATAGAAAAAAAACTCTCACAAAGCAAGAAAACCTAAACTCAAGATCCCCCTGGCTTGTCCTAATTCTTCTTTAATATCCAATAGTTCAACCAGTTAAACTCACCAAAATGTGTTCTCACAAAGATGATGTTTCTGGAAACATTATCAGCCAAAAGCAGAAGAGAATACTCAGTGTTGGGTTTCAGGTTGAGGAGTTTGTGCTGCTGTTGGTCTGGCCACAAAGACAGAGCTGTGGAAGAGAGAGTGTTCTCTGCATTTATAGGTAGATTGTAAAAACCAACTCAAAAATGTCACTTACATTCAGTCTGATGCAGAAGGCAGAAGTTTGGACAAAAGTGTGCTGCACAAGTTTCAAAATAATGAACCAACAGATTTACTTTCCGCTTTCTAACCGCAATGAGTAATACTTTTACATATCTTAATCACTCTTTTACAGTCCAACCATCATTACTATTTAATTTACAAAAATAGGTATGTTTTTATCAAGAAACTTGTATTAAAAATATCATATAAAAACTAAAAAAATAAACTATTTTTGAAAATGCTTTTTTTTTTTTTCTTTTGCATTTATTCCTATTGTAACAGAGTGGTGACATAAAAATTAGCTAGGAGTTAAAATCTGTCATTATACTGAGACTTAAACTGAAGAGTGACTCCAGAGACTGATGCTGTGACCCGTTTCAGAAGGAAACTATTAACCTGTTAGTCTCTCGGTGTCTTTCTTCAGCAGCACGCTGTATCTGTTCACTCTGATTGGTCCAGACGCCTTTCGCCACGCCCAGCCAACTGTCACTGTCGTTTTGGTCACACCCACCACATTCAGGTTTATCGCCTCCATCAGAGCTGAGGGAAAAAAAACAAAATAACATATTATACGATTATTTACTTTTTTCAAACTCAGACTCATTTGCTTTGGCTCATTTTCTGTGAAGAATATATATCAGAACACATTTTCAATGAAAACACGCTGTACACCCCCCCTACACATCAATCTGTTGTACATATATACTAAATATCTGTACCATTTTTCATTTAGTCTATAGCAACATCACCTTCACTGTCTGTACCTCTGTGTGTATATTGTGTAGGCTGCCTCCCTACCCTCTCTCTCTCCTTACATCCCTCTCTTTTTCTCTCTCTCTCTCTCTCTCTCTCTCTCTCTCTCTCTCTCTCTCTCTCTCTCTCTCTCTCTCTCTCTCTCTCTCTCCGGTCGAGGCAGATGGCCGCCCACCCTGAGCCATGGTTCTGCTCGAGGTTTCTGCCTCTTAAAAGGAAGTTTTTCCTTGCCTCTGTCGCCTAGTGCTTGCTCTTGGTGGGAACTGTTGGGCTTCTGTAAATAACATAGAGTACGGTCTAGACCTGCTCTTTTATGAAAAGCGCTGTGAGAAAACTGTTGTTGTGATTTGGCGCTATATAAATAAAATTGAATTGAATTGTAAATAACGTTCTGTGTAAATTCTACAGCATGTACAATATTCCAGTTTAAAACTCAATGGACCAAATGAATTGGACTCATTCCCCAAATAAATAAAATCTAAGTCTGCAGTTTCACTTTGAACTGAAGTCAGCAAACTCTGTGTTCTGTGTTGTATGGTGTTCGGGTCTGTTGGACCCGTTTTCATTTTTTATCAAAAGAAAAATTATACGATTATTTACTTTTTTCAAACTCAGACTCATTGGCTTTGGCTCATTTTCTGTGAAGAATATATATCAGGACACATTTTCAATGAAAACACGCTGTACACCCCCCCTACACATTTACATTACACACAGGATGTCCGGGTCCACTGGACCCGAGGCTAATAAAAGTGTGGAAACTGTAGGTCCTGTGTACCTTTACTCTGTCCTCCTCCTGTCAGTGTGTGTGTGTGTGTGTGTGTGTGTGTGTGAGTTTTGTGTTTCTGCACCTGCCGTTCCCGCACAAGGTTGCAACATTGTTGCAAAAAAGTACCAACACCGTCTGCTCTCACATTTTACCCTCTGTCTTGTGGGAACCAATATTTATTTTCTCTAAATTGGGGGCGGGACACAATAAATATAGCTTTACCAGTGTGGTTTCTTATCACAACTGATCAAGATGGCCAAAAGATTAACTGCTCAGAGGGCCTTGCAATTGATTTTGAAAGAGACAGAAGATTTTGATGATGTACAAGAAGAGGTTTCAGAATGTGAAGATCACATTTCTGACAATTCAGAGTCTGACAGTGACTTTGAAGAAGAGGATGAGATTGAGCATCACCTAGTTTGCTCAATCTCGCCTTTTGTTTCAGGTATTTTGATATTCTCACTGTGCATATTCACTCAATCTTTTGTAACCCTGGTTTTGAAAAGTGCTGAATAAATTAAGTTTTATCTAACCAAGTTACTCTAATAAATTAACAACATCTTATACAGTTTCTTTTTTCCCGTCTTGTTTTATTGGTCAAATTTACTTTTTACTTTTTACAAAGCAAAAATCATGTGATTGGTTTAACCTGTCTTTCTTTCTTATTTTCTGTATCAAACTATCAGGCTAGCCTTATTCCATTTTTCATTCATTCATGGTTTAAAAGGGGGAGGAAACTTGTTCACTTGTTGCACTCGTTCTGCCCGGATACAATCACCACCAGCACAAGTTTTCATCTCTTCTAACAGTGACCACGTTTACCTCCCTGCTGCAGACTGGCAGGCAGTGACTGAGCGGGTCCACACTGCTGGTTGTAGACGGGGATCACTCTGATCAGGTAGGATTCATCATGGTCAACATCTGTAAACATACCACATGCACAGTTAGAATACACTGTACATGCCCTGAAAAGAATGTACTGTGTGTGTATATATAGGAATAGAATATTTATTTTGCCTCTTTTGTCCCGCAGCCATTTCAGAGTAAAAAGCCCACAGAAGCTGCTAAGGTTGACACAATCACATTTCTCTGCTGGGAGGCATTTACTCCGAAGCAGCTGCAGGAAGTGTTTGGTGCATGCAGCTGCTTAACAAAATAACCACGCACAGATGATTGTGTTAGATTATAGAGGAAATTAGAGGTAAAAAAAACCAAAAAACAGTTTTATGCTTCTTTCACTTGATGTGCACGATCCAGCATTCAATTTCAAGGTGTGTATAAAGATTTCCCCCAGTTAAAGGAGAAGGCTGGCAATATTCTGTTATCGACAAATAACTCCCATAAACAAAAACAACAATGGGGCTCACAAATATATAGACATTTTCTAAATCTGCTGGTCAGTCACTGTAGTTTTTATCAAACATTACTCAGGATGAAATTGTGCATTTGCTGGGGACTATTTTCAGTGGCGGAATAATCCACATTTGGTGCTCTAGTCGGTATTTGGGGCAGCAGGACGCTGTAGGTGGGATTGAGTCAAAAGAAACTCACTGATGTGTTTAAATAGTTTCTGGACAACATTAGAGCTCTATGGCCCAGCCTGTGATACACACAATACAGTCACTGTTGATTGGACATTTGAAGTGGGCGACATTTTACTCTTTGGCGTAGTGGGACTTCCCGAGAAGCTCGGGCACCTTTCAAGCAGACGTGTGCAGAAAGTAGCTTGTCAATGTCAGTTTTTGTGAACCAACCCATCACAGCCTGGATGGGGCGGGACACTTAAAAATATTGACAGATAGGCTGGATAGATTTACACTGGTGCCTATTTTTATTTCCACTTCAAGCACTGGATTGGAATCTTTTCATTGGAAATCATTTGTTGACAATAAAAAAAAATAGTGAATGTCACCAGATTTATTCTTGATCAAAAGGGTAATTTGTTTAGTCACTGGACCTCTTTTGAACAGTCCCTAACCAAAAATAGGGTGGTTTCCCCTTTTTTAAAACCTGTTTGCAAAGCACAATGTCTCCATTTATTCTGGGTTACGCACTGACCTGCCATAGAAACATCAGCAATGCAAATTGCTGCTAAATTTGTGACATCTTAATACATACATCTTTTGTCTAAAACAGGACATACTGTACCTTCTCTGCTTTAGTTGAATATTTTTCGAAATGGATAATTCAGAAAATAGTTTTTGATATAGCTGAAAATTCCAAGTTGCACCTTGTATGACAGTGGAGTTGGTAAAGCTGTCCACTGTGGTCCAGCGGCTGAAGGATGGACGAGTCTCAGGGTGCCACTGGACAGCAAAATGACTGACAGGCAGGACTGAGGGCGGGTTCTCCCATTGGATCAGAAGACCTTTCATAGCCGGGAAAGAACTGGACACCCACAGGTTTCTGACAGAGGGGAGAGCTGCAAAAAAACAACAGGATTATTAGTGTTTAGCAATTCCCTCTATGTTCTATCCATATACTGGATATATAATATCATTTACCTTAAAAAGCCTAAATCAGGTTAAATCAGTATTGTGGATTTGTTTATATACATGTTTTAATGAGTAAAAATGATGTAAGAATGATGGTTTGATTATTTTAAAATATCAATTCAATCAGTTGTTCTGGGTGAGTTTGCATGCGTCAGGTTTCTAATCTTTTGTCAAGTCAAATGGAAGTGTATGTACTGTTATTCAACTGTTTTGTTCACTAAGATCGATCAATAATGATGTCAATATTGAGGAAAATAGTTCAGATTTAAGCCATTAACATGCAGACCACAGTTAGTTGCAATCTAACACTGCCCCATTGTCCTACACTGTTTAAGATCCTTTCTTTTTTAAAACACACGAAACAGGCATGATTCAACAGCTGCATTTCTGTTGACGTTTTAACCATAGACTGTATATAAAAAGGATTTAGCAAGTAAATAAGAACCGAAGTTTAACTGGCAGAACATTTGGCTGGAGAGGTGCTGCGTTGCAAAATGTTTTATCTGAACATCATGTCACTGCTCTCTTGCTTCCTTCTCTAATCAAAAACACGAAAACATGCACAAGCATGCACCCGCGCACACACACACACATACACACGAACATGGTAAAACAAGCCCACACACCCACGCACACACAGGATATTGTATAAGTTGAGAGCACAAGCTCTAAATCTGATAGTGTCATTTTTAGACACTAGTAGAATATTGATAATCATTTGCAAGTTGATAGATAAACATAGCGGGGACGATAGGTTAGTGTGGGGGATAGGGTTACTGTGGGCATGGATCTGGAATGACTTAGAGCTAGATGTAATTTTATTATTGATATTTTTTTAAAGGAATCAACACCAAATCACTACCTTGTGAGATATCATCCATAGATTCCTAGAAGACATTTTGCAGGACTGTAATAACCAGTGTGCCACTCACTGTTCAGTCTTAGTGTGTCAACGCTGAGGCGTGCAGCAGGTCCGTAGCCGGCCATGTTGAAGGCTGAGACTTTGACGCTGTAGTTCCCCTCCTCCACTACCAGGAGCGCCATCACCTCTGTGACATTTTGAAGTAATCTGTCTTGCAGCTGCTGCTTCTTCTCTGGCTTGTAACTTACCTGGTATCCAAGGATATGACCTCCGGCATCACGGAGCTCAAGATCCTTCAGAGAGACATTTTCAAAATAAATTTTATGCCACATTTGATTGGAGACGTTTGTTTGAAAGTTTTTGACAGACTCCTAATTTTGATTTTACACTGTCTCAATCTGCATTCTTCCGTACTCACACTTGCTATTGTGCATAAGTGCGTTCACACTGACATGTATGGCAAAATGCAGTAGACCTACTAATACCACTACATATGAGTACCTGGATGCTCTACTCATAACAGTCAAAATGTTCAGTTTGGATACCTGGACACACCCTCAATGGCTGCCATATTGGCTACGCAGCGGAAGAGGAAGGACCACCAAACCTTTTGATTTTCAAACTTTTGAAAATTGCGGCCAAGGAAGCTGCAGCGGTTTCTATAGGAGAACTAAGTAAAGCTAAGTAACAGTAAAAGCATGTTCATTTTTTATAAAACTGAACTGAAGTCAAGTGAAAAAACAAGCCGGCAGATATTTTGGCGGGCAACAATCGTGGTCAAATGTTGGCGGTAATGATTCAGTTGCAATTTGCCATCAAAAGGAATTGGAAGAAGAAGCGGTCAAATGTTGTGACCTTCATTTTCAGTAAGCCCACGCAATAAAAACATAGTGTACACAGTGTACTACATGGAAATGTACTAACGGAAGCATCAAATATGAGAAACAGCATTAGTTTCATTCGTAGTCTTTTGACAAAAAAAATGCATATTAGTTTTAGTCAAATTTTAGTTGTTAGATTTTTGTTATGTTTGTAGTGTTAGTCAATAAAAACTACAATCATGTAGGTCTAGTTTTACTCCGTGAACGTTTGTCTCATTTTTATCTTAAGTAATCCATAAATGTGTTGCTCTTTTTTGTCCAAGAGCTGGTAACGTTAGCTTACAGACCTAACATTTCTGAAAGGGGGAGATGCTGCCGCAATGATACGCCAGGTCAAACTGCTAATTCAACTCCCAAAGGTTGGGAGTAGTTTTGTGTGCAGGGTATTACTGTTCCACAAATCAGGAGCTACAGAAAATGACTTATCTTGATATGCTGAAAAGGTATACAAATTTATAGATTACTATTTCAAGTATATTCTATGTACCTTCCACATGAGATGAAGGAGTAAAGATCCACCAGAGTCGTTTTTCTCCACTCTGTAACACACCTCTGGAGGCCTGGAGGGCACTGGCAACGAAATAGTACAACATTAAAACTGACCAACTGACACCGCCTCTCTCTCTTTTCTGCCAGGTATGACAAGAAATAAATTTTTTATTATTTAAATAGTTTCAGGAAGTCTTCTGCTCAGTTTCTCCCCACTATTTTTCTTGTGAATCCAGCCCCCAGCCTATAATTTGATCTCTGTGTGAAGGTAAACTGTTACCCCTGTCCAGCGTCCTTGCGCTGACGTCAGAGCTCCAGTCGCTCCAGATCCCAGAATGCTCTCTGCAGGCCACAGCAGCTCTGTAGGCAGTAAAGGGCAGCAGGTCTTTGATCACGTAGGTCAGTGTCTGATGTTGATGTACAGGGACAGAATCTATAGCCTGGAAAGAAAAAACAGAGAGTAAAGAGCACAAGGGAAAAACTGACTTTAATTCAATTCACTAAAATTATATGGGCTTCGTTGGAATGAAAGTTTAAAAAACAATGTTGCCAAAGCATGAAAGAAAAATCCTACTAATCACAGTAATAGAGTTAGGGTGGTATTTGGTGGTAGCTAATTCAATAAGGGCATTTTCTCAACACTCCCTTTCTGGTTGTAGATTAGAGGTTCATTTACATGAAATTTAGCCCCAATTTTGAACTTTGTTTTGTGAGGTGACTGTTGAGCTCTCTGCTCTCCCTTCTGACAGAGATTTCTCATCATTGCATTTTGTTTTGAGGGCTCCTAATATCACCTTAGCTCTGGTAAAAGACGGGTGCGAAGTCCAAACCAACACTGAAACACAGAAAGGGTTCGCAGGAGTAGCCCAACTGCATGTTTCAAAACGTTTGCTGTAATGGCGTTGTGTGGGCTCAAACTCGTTCACACATTGCAGGGACAGGGATTGCATCTGGGTACAAGCTGATCCCCATATGTTAAACTTTATTTTAAGTTTAAAGTCCTTAAATGTAGAGTGCATCAGAAATAAGGTAATGTAAGTCAGTTCAGTGTTCTCACATGTAGCCTACTAAGAGTGTTTGTATGACGCTAACCTTGGTCCACGTGTGAGTGTTGTTGACTCTGTAGCGAAGCCGACAGCTGCCGTCATCACTGCTTCTCCAAGACACAACAACAGAGTCCTCAGTGGAGCCACGTACAGTTAATACAGGCTGAGAGGGTTTGACTGAGCAGAAGAGACAAGGAGACCAGGAGAGGAGAATTGAACTACTTTATCATAATTTCACTTTTGTCTAGCAGTCAGTCTGTGGATCAGTCTGAGCTATCTCACATACTGCAGAAAAAGCAGAGGAAGACAACAGTTAGCTGGCACTCATGTCTGACCGCTAACCTGCATCATAAAGAACCACAGTGTGAGGTTTGGACCAGATCTCCCGCCCCATGATGTAGTTTCTCATTCTCGCTGTTACATTGAGGACGGCTGCCGGGTTGAAGATTCCCTTACATGAGATGATTTTATCCCTGCTGAAGAAGAAAAAGAAAGAGATGGAGAAAAATCAAAACGGAGATTAAGACCTGAGGGATTAGTTGTCAATATTACACATCTGATCTAAAGCAGTTGCTTAATCTTTACACTTTATTTCAACACTTTTCTAAATGAAAAACAGCACTTTCACACACTGGCTCCTCTACATTTCAGAAAAAGGAAATGATGAGCAGTTGGTTACTGTATGTTGCTACATATACAGAGCCTGTAACCGGAGTACAACTCGAGAAATGAATTTCAGTAGAAAGCTGTCTCAGTGTTTACCTGCCGAAGATGAGCGAGACATAAGAATTAGTGTGGCTGTTTGTCTCCTGACTCCACTCACATGTCATGGATTTGTATTCTATCTGGTAGTAACAGGACATGTTCAGGGTCTCTGCAGCAAAACAACAGAAGGATCCGGTTTTAACAACACACCACACTCATGAGCCCACATTTCATTTAAAATAGGACAAATGGTGTCCCAGTTATGGCCTTTTAAACTTTAAAAATATTTTTTTCCTAAACCTTTTTTTAATGTTTTAAAGTGCAGAGCTATACCACAGTGTGCCATTCTTATGTGCTTCATCAAAGTTGGACTGATGGTGTTGATGGTGGCTTGCAGTAGCCTAAGTCCTGCCGCTTTTTTTATTTATCAAACATCTTTTTTTTTAGCACTTGCATTTCACATATATCACGGTTGATACATTCTGTACTCATTTATACCTAGTAAATGCTCCATATTTGTATAGCGCCTTTCTAGTCTTTTCGACCACTCAAAGTGCTTTTATACTACATCTGCATTCACCATTCACACACATTCATACTGGCGGAACAGCCACCAGACTGGGGGGATTGAACCGCCGCCCTTCCGATTAACGGGCTACCCGGCTACCTCCTGAGCCACAGCTGCTATAGTAGCCTATACCTAGCATCTATCATTGGAGTCGTAGAAATAAGAAGAAATAATGAACAAACAAAATAAAGACCATCAAAAAAACTAATAATAATATTTTGTTTAAAATATTTATAAAGATAAACTATGCGCTCTTTTAGTCGACAAGTTCGAGAGCCTACTAATGAGCGAGGTAATGCTGCTAACATCATAGCCAGCTTCAGGTGTTGTAGTCCTTTAATCACATGGACTCATGTTGTGAAAAGAAATTTTGCCCTGCCATTCTCTTCTCAGGAAGTACAACCATTAACATTTTTAAACATAGTGCCTGAAGGACACAGTTCAAAAGTGAACATTTTATCCTTACGCAAAATAACCCAGAACAACAAAAATTATTAAACCACTTCTTACCCAGCACAGGCATGTTTTCATTTTACACGTAGAAACGCACCCACAAACCCGATTTAACCTGATTTTGGCTTTTTAAGGTGAGTTAGCCAGCATATGGACAACAAGTAAAGGGAAATTAGTAAATATTTTGAAGACTAGGTTTGAACTCTTCAAACTCTGTCAGACTAAGAGGAACCAGGAAAAAACAAGACCAAACCAACAACAAGAACCAAAAATCAATATATCTGACTGCTGTGTGTGTGTGTCTGTGTGTGTGTACTCACTCTGTATAGATGAAAGTGG
Source organism: Micropterus dolomieu (assembly GCF_021292245.1). NCBI lineage: Eukaryota > Metazoa > Chordata > Actinopteri > Centrarchiformes > Centrarchidae > Micropterus > Micropterus dolomieu. The sequence continues at coordinate 6,861,276 of NC_060170.1, forward strand.
CCGAGGGGCACAGTCTCTGAGGTCAGTGACACACACTCGCTCATCCTCTCTGCATGGCTTCAGATCAGAGTACCTCACTGTCACTTCTGACAGAAAACAAGACTGACGATAAGGAGTGACACCAAAAACAAAACCATTCTGCTTTCATCTAATCTGAGTCTGCAAGGTTTCTTTATTTTGAGATGACTAAATACTGTATTTACACTAAAATGTAGGCTACCACACGAATGTAACAAGTCTTCAAGATTTACAGATTACGACCTTTTCATGTATTTTTTATATATCATTTCTATTTTGGATTCTGGATAGTTTTAAAGGCTTGAGGGGGAAGCCTTTAATAATAACTTCAAATTTTACAATCTTAGAAGAGAAAATCACTTTGTTGACACACACACCCCATCAAACCTGTGACAAGGGGCCACATGTAGATAGTGTTTTGTTTTCAAGGGGCATCAGCCATCAAGGTTGGGAACCAGTCCTGGACATGAGTTATTCCATGAGAGTTTAGTAATTGTACATGGCACAGACCTGGAAGTGCACATAAAGGTTTGAACCCATCATTTGATGGAATCAGACCTCTGCTGCTGAATTCAAGAACACTTTGCAAAGTAACTAATCTTCCAGGACTAATCTCAATCCCAATGCATCTCTGAGAAAGGTAATTTCAATTCTAGACTAAGCTTAAAACCCAACCATAAGGTTTAACATTTAATTAACAGCAGCATGTTAAAAGGTGGCATTTATTAAGAAAGGTTTGTGGGAAACTCACCATGAGAAAAAACACAGAGGAGGTTCATGACTGCCCAGGTAGCAAGGTGCCATGTAGGAGACCAAATGTCCATCTTAATTGGTGAAAATTATGCATTCAAAACAGCTAAAAACCTCCATCCACTTTCTACACCGGCTATCTGAAAAACCTACAGTGTTACCGCTCATCTGGTATAAATAATGAGGAAGCCATCAGACAAACCCAGCCTCTCTACAGATTGAGCCACTGAGATCTCTGTGGAAAGGAAGTTGCTCAATGCCTTGAAGCGACACCCATCAAACATGTGTTCCAATTTTATTTGTCCACAGCCGTCCATGAAAATGAACCTGCATGCCATTGGAGTGACCAGATCATAAAAACAATTAACAGGCAGTAGGGGAGACCGGGGGCAATTGTAACACACTCAATTTCTCCAAACAGAAACAAGCTAAAGTGATGACACTTAATCTGCACATGCTCAGTAGGATTCTCTCACTGCCTATTGAAAAGGAGCAGGATCATTTCACCTCAGCAGAAGTTTTTAACAAAATACTTATTTTGAGGTATGAACGTAACTTTTTGGATGTTCAGTATTTTTCTTCTGGTGTCTGAAGTTTAAATTACTACAAATTTAAACCTACATAGATTTCATCTCTAGGTTATTGAGTAACAATTAACACTAACAAACTATGCTAATATAGTTGTGGCTAGCGGGCATACAAGATTTTATCATGGCTGCAACATCGGGGGCAAAACACTGTGTTCAGTGATGTTCCAAGCCACATGGCCCAATGTAAGCAGCTTGTTTGTCTGTGTTGACTACTTTTGTTAGAAAGTGAACATATTTCACTAAATTTAAATGGAAAAATACATTAACAAAGGGTGTATTAAAAGAAATGGATTTGTTCTAGTATAAAAAAATCATCAATTAACATAGGTCAACTTTCTTTGTGTAAAATAATGTGTGTTTTATATGTCTTTAACAGAAAGTGTGAATGTTATATAGGCCTAAGTCTGCAAAAGTAAAGTTCCTTTCAATTTCAGTTTGTCTATATTGTGGATTTAAAGTAGTTGATTGTATAAGACCCAGTAAAACCAAAGAGAATGACTAGTTCACTTGTGAAAAGCAATTTTATGAAGTTAGAACAGATAATAGAGCACAGGATGCCTGACATCTAAAATAATTTGAACCATATAAAAACACTGGTTAGCAGTAAAGTAATTACTATGAGGTAGCCTAGGCTTTTACTTGACATACAGTGGGTTAATATGACTTATTTTACAATGTGTTACAACTACCCCTTTGGAACTAAGCTAGAGTCTGAAGGATACTGGACTTTGAGACCAACATGACATCCATATTTGAGAGTTTGAAACCATCTGATTACGATATCTCGACTGATTTTCCTTTCATTTTTAATAAGGTTGCCCTAAATGTTAAAGAACTGTTACCAGGATTGGTACTGAGTTTTACTGTGTCCAAATAAATATATAATGAACTGAAATATTTTAACTGTTGTGTTTTGTAAAACACTTTGAGCTGCACTTGTGCATGAAAGGTGCTATATAAAGTTGTTTATGTTCACTGTTGTCAGTGCTGTCCAGCAGACAAACTATATAATGGGGAAACTGCTTCTCAATAACAAACATATCTTTGCGGTCTATGTACTGGAATAAGGTAATATTTGCCAATATTTTCACTCGGCAGCCATGAACATACTTTTTTTCCAACATAAAAACAATTCTCTTTAACAAGGCATTCAGCCAGCATTTGCCGTCTCTCATTCACCTACACAGTGATGACACAGGAAATGACCAAAACCCAACTGTTCCTCATTTGTTTATTTTTCCACTTTCTATTTTCAAAAACAAAATTTCCACTCGTCCCGCCCATTTTTTTTTCTTATAGAAAACGGAAACAAAAAAAAAATTGCCTTGTACAAACATTTATAAATGACTAACAGCAAAAACAAAACAAGAAATGAAACAAAGAAAGAAATGCTGTACAGATTAGTAAAGAAAGAGGATTAATTCTTCCTCTGGACTCGTCTCTGTCGGCCTCAGTGCTGCTCTCCACTCTGTGCAGGGAAATACAGCAGTAAACAAGCTTTAACGCTCACACTCTCCTTTTATAGGAACACAATGAATTGGCAGAGGAGTACATTGCTGCTGCTGCTGCTGCAGCTGTAGACAATAAGGCTAAACAGGAGTACTTTTTCTGGAAGTGAAGTTCATTGAGGTGATTTTGAGTTTCATGACCTTTGGGCCCTTAAAACCTGTAAAAATGTCAAGTTAATGGATGCCCCCCCCTCCCCCAGTCTGAAAAACTGATGTCTTTGCAGTGGTTTTTGCCCAGCAACAGAGATAAACATAAGCAAGTCAGGTGAATCTGGTTATTTACAAAAGAGACAAAAAGTGAAACAGACCAAATAATATATATTTCTTTTTATATATATATATCATTTCTCCACTGGCCCTCTGATCACAGCCTGGTATGATGAAATGTTCCCATAACTTCAAGAATAAGACGATCCAACAATCGCACGTTTAACAAACCACAAAACATTTTTGTTAGATTTAATGCGTAAAAAAAAGCTGCTGTGAGCAGAGTTGATGGTTTGTCAAACTATAACAAATAAGAGAGAATTTTGTCTTTGATCACCTCAGAGGCCTGTTTGATGCACATATTACCTTGAAGACCAGTAGGATATACAGAAGCCCAGCACGGCTGCTACGGATATTTACAATACACGTGTTTGGATGTGACTGGGGCACAAGTTTACAGTAAAAGAGGTCGAAAAGGTCTCAGAGTCTCATATCAGAGTATTTAGAAGAAAATAATTCTGCTTTCCTGCCTTTCTGAGTGTTTTCTTGAACAGCTGCAGAGAGACAGGAGACAATAGGATATACAGTAAATAGGATATAATCTGTGATGTCATGATGAAGGTTAAGACCTGCCTGAAAACGGAGTTGGCTTCTAAATTAATTCACAATACAAACGTGACTTTTTAAGTACACACATTATTTTAAGTCCTTGGTTGACAAAACAGCTTCAAAATATTTGATGGTCTAGATGTTAGAGATGCTGATGAAGATCAGGTAAAAAAATGGATTCGTTTTGAATCTTAATTGGTAACAAAAACATCAGTAGAAATGGCGTCTGGTATCGACAGCTTGTAGTGATGTCTAAAATAGTTGCAGATCAAGATGTGACTCACCCACACTAGTGCACATTACAAGGTGCTCCTGCGTTGCGATAACCTGATAATCCGACTTAAGTGCCATTTCGTTTTCTTACTTATTAATTATTTATTTGGCTTTGTGTGCATGTTGGCTGAGTCGTTTGTTTGTTTGTTTAAATTCAGTCACAATATAAATTCGGCTGCTGTGCTTCTCATAATATCTGAACTGCTTTAAAAGTTCTTTGACTTGCATGTGAATGCTTTAGCAGGTTAGAATTACCTCCAAGTTGACAAAAGGGGAACCCCCCCCATCACTTAAATATCTGAAATCCCTTTTGTCTCCATTTCCCCAGAGGTTCATCCTAATTTCCAGCAGTGGTCTATATTTCCATAATCTTTGTCACTGTGACTTCACATTTTGGTATTAGCACTGCTGCTTTTGAAGACAGCCAGTGCACTCAGATTCAGCCTTTATAACCTGGTTGAACCTCTCTGGAGTTCCATGATTCCTCTCACCTTGCAGACACAGGTTTGTACACTTGAAGGCAACACTTTGGTACAAGCATATTGCTCATTTACACCCATTCGGATTTTTCATATTTTTCTTTTACGAGCATCTCACCCCTGCCTGTTTCTCTCTGAGGAGGAAAAGACTCAATGGGACACACTGCTGCTGAAGCCGCATGGGGCAGGAATCAAACCTGCGACCTTTCTATCACTGTCTCTCTTAAGTTAATCTTTTTAAGTCCATGATTAGGAGTGCAGGACAGAGGTGCATAGGTCAAAAACACATTTAGCAGAGGAGAAAAAGAAAAGACAAAAGACAACTGTTCAAACTAAGATTGTGATTAGAAAAAAAACTGAGCACCCACTCCTTCCCAGTGGGCGACAGCACTGAAAAGTCCCCGAGCTTGAAAAGCTGCAGACCGGCTGTTATTAAAGGCTGTTATCACAAAACACCAGGGTGGGGTTTTCAGCCAGAACAGCATTTCAAGCTTCCCAGTCAGCGTTTACCAGAACCGGGACAAGCCAAACAGGTTTCATGATGAGTCCATGTGTTTGTGTCAGTCTGTGTGTCTCCGTGTACGTCTATAGCTGTGTGTTATTTGTTACGCAGCAGCTCCAGCTGGTCCTGGTATTCAGTGAACAGTCTCTGGAACCGCAGGTTTTCACCGATGACAGGTAAAACCTCCTGCAGTAGCTCCCGCTTACGTAGACCCTGAACACACAAAACGAAGAAGACAAATAGTTAGCAACAAATATGCACAAGTTATGTGTAGGGTATCGACAACCAGGTCCAAGTTGGAATCTGTACTAGGGTTGGGCTATCTTTATTTTCATATCGTCTAATCATGGCTACTTGAGATCAACGATTGGCGATCTAATCGCCAAGGGGCGGTTTTGTGCCAGTGAAAGGCCTGCATGGAAGAAAAAGCTTATTAGCTTTGTAAATGCACCGTACAGTGTTTCCCCACATAATTACTGTGCAACTCTGCCGCCGCGCATGGGTGGGGGGTGCAGTCGATATTGAACAGCAGCTATGTATAGCGTGCTAACCTCAACAATCCAGCTGTATTCTAACGTAAACATAGCTATACTTATTAGCCAGGCTCCTTACATGCCTGCTTATAACTTATTTGGTGGTGGTGGGTCTCCGAAATTGACAGCGTTGTGTTAAGAAAATAGATAGACTGACTTCCTAGAGTTAACTTAATGCATTAGTTTTTCTATAAACACACGGCTCCGTTTCCGTTTGTGAGAGGGAGCGAGCAAAGGGAGGTGCAGAGCCAATCTATGCTCTGCGGGCAGCTTCGCAATGAATTATAATTCAATTATTCTATATTCTATTTATTATGGCTGTCAGAGTTGATGTTGAGGTGTGTCGTGTTGCCACAAATAAATCAGTGAATGGGAAACACTGCAGTGGGGTACGGATTCTAGAGACTTTTTATGTCATCTTAGTTCTGCTAGTGAGTTAGTTAATAGTGACGCATGAAAAACCAATCGCTGATCATCCCCTTCAATCGTCAACAGCGTTTACAGTATGTAAACGATTAACAATATGACGAAGCTGCACTTGTCTGCCAGGACCTCCTACACTGACCTAACGTTATGTCATTTGTTACGCAGTACATCAACGAAGCACGCGAGGAGAGAGTACTTCTGTTCTGTTCTGCAAGAGAGGAAGCAGCTCCAATATGACGAAGCGTTTACTTCAACACGCCATGAATCTGAAGGAAGTCACCGTGTTCAACGTGTCACGCTCTCCCAGCTACAGTGACGCCCCAGATACAGGTAACACCCACAATACCAACGTCTCTCAATTTTTTATTTTTAGTCCCCAGAGACACGCCTCTGGTACAGAAACTCCTTTCACTTTAGCCATAAAGGGGAAGAAGAGCAAGGACAAAGTAGATGAATGTCACAGAGCTGTGACAAGATTTGTAGTGAAGGGGCTCGAACCAGAACTGAGATTCAATAAGAACCGGATCTGATAAGTAGAATCAGAGTCAATAAAATTGACACGACACTCAACCCTAGTTAAGTGCTAGCCCAGGCTAAGTCATTAGCTATTAGCTTTGTTTGCACAGGTCTAAACAGTGTTCACAAAACGACGGACCAGTGACATGTAAACAGCCGGGAAATGATTAGATGCCTAATGCGAGTTAGCATTTCTTGCAGTAGGAGTAAGAATGAGGTAGTGCAGAATTATTTGATTAATTGATCAACATCAAGTTAATAAATAACAATTTTGATAATCAATGAATTGTTTAGTAATTATTCTTTAGTTGCCAAATAATTTCTTCTTTCAGACTCTCCAATGGGAGGATTTTCTGCTTTCTTCGATAGCGTTTCGATGTAAATTGAATATCTTCGAAATCTGAACAGATGGTTGGACAAGAAAAAAAACCAAGACAAAGAAGATGTCATTTCAGGATTTGGGAATCGTGATGGTCTTTATCACTATTTTCTGATGTTTTATAGAAAAATAGATGATTTCTGTTGATGAAGATGATGTCAGTTGCTCGCCAAAGTAAATCTCTCAGCTCCAACAGAGTGATACCTCTTCTCTAGTTAAACGAGCTGATCGCATTCATGTCATATCAATAATTTAAGATTTTAAACTACAGCAGCTACAGCTACTATTTTTAAAAGTGTAAATAATAAACATTAAGGTAAGTGTAAGGATCCGTGTCAGCAGATATTAATGAAGTTTGATCGGGACATTGCTATATATGCGTACATCAGATTAGAGAGTACAGGTGCTAATGACTGTCGATCAAATTTAAAATTAGAGATCAGAGACATGAGCCATGGGAGAGAAAACAGCTGTTGACAGATGGAAGAAAAAGACATTTGATTTGTATATGTGTGGAAGGCAAACTATCTGAGAACAATCAGGACATTTGTAAGTGTAGATGAAACAAATCCAACTAGCAGAGTGTTGTTGTCGTACCAGAGTGTTGGGCTCCCAGGCTGTACTCGCTGATTTGTGGACGGGGCCCAGCAGCTCCTTACAGAGTTCTCTGAGTCGATACTCTGAGCCTGAAGGGACACACACAAACATATGCAAGATGATGAAAGATGGGAGATGTTTGCTAACCCCCTTCACTTTACCAGCAGTTTCAACAGACAAACTTTTCATGGTCTTAAGAAGCTGCGGTGTTTATTAACCAACACTGTACATTTATCGCCAGACTGACAACTTCCTGCTAATCTCTTACTCTGCTTGCTTTCACTGTCACTTAGCGCAGCTTGCTAGGGCTGCACGATTATGGCCAAAATGATAATCACGATTATTTTGATCTATACTGAGATCACGATTATTCATCAATTTTAGGGATATTTTTATTGCACTTTCAAATGTAAATAAACAGGCAACTGGTTTTACATCCATGATGTGCTGCATTTCTGCTAACGTACAAATCTTTGCATCAAAATAAGACTGGTCTATAAAAGTGCATCATCTTCTAGAAGCAAAGTATAAATAACATTTTACCCGGAAAGTCCAGTGAGCCAAGCTGTTGATGCGCCACGGTTTTGTCCCATCCTCTGCACAGCGTTAACTTCCACCGGATGCATCTCAGACACATTTCAGCAGCTGAGCACATGGTTCGCTTGTTGTTATTTTGTCCTTTGTGTGCTTCTACCTATTGCATCTACTCTGCTTACCAGCAACGGCTCTTTGCGACGCGGTTTTGTTTGTCGTCTGCACGGCTGCATCTCCCACAGGGAGCATTTCAGAATCAGAGCGTTTTGCCTGCCTGATTTTGCTGACATGTTTAGATTTTGTTGATCTGGTAATCAGTGCTTTTTGCGCTTCTTCTATGATTAAGTAGGCAATGTACATAAATGGTTCTTTTTTGTCTGTTTTAACTGGGTTTTCGTTCGATTTATGATCGGGAGTATGCACAGTGTTTTATTTTGAAAATTGACTGGGTATATGCCGTTCTGAGTCTGACTTCCTGCCCACTTTGATGTGCTCTATGCAGCTCGACGCAGCTTCCATCCAAAACAGACATGTGTATTCTACAGGAGCTGAGCCGAGACCTTCATCTGGCACACTTCAGGGACTCACTGCGTCTGATGGACTCCCAAGCACTGACTAGAAGTGCCGCGACCAGCTCCGGCTGCAGTTGCTCGGACACATGCGGACTCGTGGACTTTGCTGTCTACTCTGGACTGTAGCAGCAGGAGGGTGCACCCGCAGTCAAATCGGCCCCTTGGCTGTAAGTTTAGGAAGCGTTTGATTTGATCTGCAGCAGCGGTTTCCATTTTAAATGGCGATATCGCCATCGATCGTGTTCATTTAATTGTGTGAAGCTAAAATCGTAATTGCGATCAATATTCGATTAATTGTGCAGCCCTAACGCTTGCTCTCTTACCCTCAGCCACACACTACAACTACACATTACGCACTGCCCTATTCATTAAAGTAGTTATGCTGCTCTTATAACAGCACCTTTTAAGTGGATGTCCTTTGAAGAATGAGGAGAGGGAGCTAGCCACCTGAATTAAGGTGCTCTAATAGTGCACGAGTGAAAATCATTAGTAACTCGCTGATAATATCAGTGAGATTAATAATAGGGTGACATTTTAGCAGTTGCACCACTGCATTGATAGTTCAGTACCTTCATTGACAAGGAATCGGGCGTAGATGAGCAGCCAGTAGCGATACTCCTGTGCCGACTGCAGAGTCAGAGCAGATGCCAGCTGATTCTCCAGGAAGGCCAAGGTCATGCTCTGCTGCAGGTGGTGAGGGGTGGAGGACAGGCGGGACGCCAGCCGACCAGCACTGTGGGGACCAGAGAGACCTTTTCTTTACTTCTTTATTACATTATATCTGGAGTAAGAGACACTGGTGTTAAGCATAGGTGTTAAGAGATTAAATATTACTGTCGTACTTCAGGTTGCGTCCCTGCATGACAGCCAGCGGCCCTGAGGACACAGGTGCATCTTGGGTAGGTAGGCAGCTTCTGAAGTCAGCACACTGGACCAGAGAGTCTCCTTTATCTGCTATCAGAGTCCTGCCAGAGACAGATTCTTAATTTAGTTTATAATGGAAATCATTCAGTCAGTGTCCTCACTTTAAGAACCAAACTCATCATCAGTGTTAAGAGCAGCAGCTGATGTTTTCTTGGTCATACTGTGTCTCCACCCTTTAGTTTCTCACCATGTCTCCAGTGAGGAGCTGAAGCAGTAGGACTTCCCATTGGAGAGTCCAATGACTGGAACTCCCTGCTGAGTCAGCAGAGACTGAGACACTGTGGTGTCAGCACCTACAAACACAAAGATGTTTGACTTGATTCATCCTGAAACATCTTCATGAGAGGATGAAATAAAAAATCTTTTCAAGATCTTTTATTTTCTTCATGAAGAAAACAAGCCTGAGAAGAACATTCCAATAAACCAAGTGTTACTGTACTTTTAAATGAATAGTTCAACACTTTAGGAAATAAATAAAAATAAAAATATTTGCTTTGTTTCCCACGAGTGAGAGATGGATATCAATCTCATGCCTGTGTGTTTAGTACAGAGCTTGAGTCAGGATGCGGTTAGCCTAGCTTAGCACAGTGCACTGTGGGGGAAAACCGCCGGCCTGGTTCTGTCTAAAGATTATAAATGCACCTTCTTACAGCTCTAATCAACACGGTGAATATTGTTTATTTAACTCATAAAAAGGAGGGGTATGCGACTCTGGAGAAATCCAGCAACACGACAAATACCATGATATAGAACAAACAACGATACAGCGATACTCACAGCTCTCATGTCCTGGTGAACTAGAAAGTAAGCTGAATGTCCGTTGGCAAGTCATTAAACGCTACCTGACGCACAAATCATGGCTCGAATATTGTTGTGTGGCTCAGTCTGTTTGAGTTACAAACACCGTATTTTTTTTCAGCGCACACAGAGCGAACAGATAGCGGACCTTGACGAGGTATTCACTGAATTTGACAAAAGAAATGTATTACATTTAAATCTCATACCTACTTTTACTAAAATACAAAACAAATTCCTACTTTTAGGGGGAGTTATGTGCTGAAACTATTTCGTCTAATTTACTGACTCCCGTTGCAATCACGTAAGACTGATCTTCTCACCTTCTTCTAGAAAAGAAAGCAGATAAGTGCATTTCCCAAAATGTAGAACTATTCCTGTGTCATCACGTGCTGCAGTGTCTCACCAGATAAAATGGTCAGCAGAGACTCGTTCTTCACCAGAGCCTTCTGTTTCTGAACATCCCTGCACATACACAAAATCAACAAACCGTTTTAATGACAGATAATGTCAGCAAACACTTTATTGCTCTTGTATAATTCAACATATTTGACTGAAACTGCTACAGTACAGAAGGAAATCCGTCTGTAACAGAACATCTACATCAACATAAACCAATACATGTCTCAATATATCAATTTCTCTGTAATTTAAGTAATTTGAACCACAATTCTTACAAATAAATGTGTTTGCAATCAGTCTACCTGTGTGGGAAATCAATATACAAACTCAAAAACAACCCTGGAAACATCCCTAAGAAATACAGATCAACTCCACCACATGACATTTCAAACTACATATATGACCACTGACCAGACCGACAGCGTCGCTCCAGCAGTCAGAACCATGACAAAGTGTGCAGAGCAGTGCAGAGCCGACACAGGCGTGGCCAACTGAATGGCCGGAAGAAGCCGCCGCCCACAGCAAGAGAACACTGACAACATCCTGTCCTGACAGGCGACGGCGAGGACGTCGCTGAGGAAGAGGAAGAGCGGGAACAACTCATTTAGTGTTGTTGATGCATTTATTTTTATACACATCTCTAAACTGCTTGAACTATGAATTGATGATATGAAATGTAAATAAATTGAAGCATAAAAGACAAGCTGCAACACATCATCTCAGCTGAGCGTCCTACCTGCTCCCTGCAGCAGTGAGCACTGAGCTGGGTAGCAGTGTGTTCCAGTCTCGTCCGTCTCTGGAGCATCGCAGCTGGCTGAGCTTCGAACCCGCTACAACAGACACCTCGTTCTCCACCTCCAGGAACATTGACGGGTCCATGCTCACCTACACACAAACATATTTTTATAGTTTTTCAGGGTTGTAAGAAACAAGTCTTCAATGACTGATAATGAGGTCTATAATAAAATCAATGTATGTTCACATCTAAAAATTTAGATCCGAAAATCTGGAACCTTACCGTAACCTTAGCCATCACAACTAAAATGCTGACCATAACCCTGTCCTTAACCTAACAGCCCCTTGAAGTTGTGAGGGCCAAAATGTCCTCACTCTGTTGGTTCAAATCTTGTTCCGGGTCTGTAGGAAGTACAAGTACCCACACAGTCAGTGTTTTTACCTGCAGACTGAAGGCCTTCTTTATATTTGGTGTTGGTAGTTTGAGAGCAGCTACAGGAACTGGAGGAGCTGCCACCCTGCTGGGCTCCCGCTCTGCTGGAGGGGTTATCTGACAGGAAGAGGAAGGACAGGAACACTAATTTAACTCTCTCTAATGCGCCACATTTATTCCAATAACATCGGCACAAAAGGAGATTTTACAAGATCTTTTTAACACTACTGTTTAAAGCAACTTTTAAAATACTGTATGGTATGAAATGAAGAGGCTTTGACTGACTATCTGTAACTACAGAGTTAATAAATATCTAAATATGTAAAATGTTTTTTTGACAAGGAATGAAGGGCCACGGAGAACTCCATCTATCCATTCATCTTTTCCCTCCATCTCACTACCTGAGTGAAGGGTTGGGTGATGGGAGTGACAATCTTGTCTTTCCTCGGCCGTCCCTTCTTCCTCTTCTCCACCACCTCTCCTCCATCCATCAGCAGCTCGGGTTTCCTCTTGCTGAACGACAGGTTTTTGTTGATGGCGGCCATCTTGTCTTCGCTGTCGCTGCTGGTCTCTTCTTTTGTTTTTACATCTTTCAGGGCGGAGATGCCTTCTTTGGGCCTGCTGGATGAACAGAAAAGTCTAAATGAATTTTAGGGACAGTGCTGGAGCTTTGGAACTTATCTACTTCACTTCCATTGAGTCAATCACCTGTCGAGAGGCATGATTCCAGCGGTGGAGGAGAGGACGACTGTTACCCCCGGTGTGGCCTTTGACCTCTCTGTGAACCTGGAGTCCAGAGCTTTCATTGGCTCGATCTTGGAGGCAGAAGTGAGCAGCAGACACGACTTCACACTGGAACATAAGGAAACCAGACAATAAGAAAGAGACGAGGGGGAGGGAGCGGGAAGATCAAGGGCGATGGCTGAAGGGTAAAAGAAGAAAAATGAAGAGGAGGAAGGGGGCAGAGTGGGAGTGTTCGGAGAGAGATATCTGGTTAGGAAGTAAAAAACATTTTCTTTCAGGTTGTACCCATCCTTGTTGTCCTCCAGGCCCTTGCCGGCACTGCTGGCTGGAGGCGAGGTGAGCATGGGGTCGTGGATGGGCTTAAGCCCCAGAGAAGAGGCTTGTCCTGGGCTGGAGTCTGAGCTGAGCTGAGGGGTGAGCTGGTTGGACATGGAGGAGCCTGAGGGCAGGATGGGAGCGCTGTTGAACAGAGCCGGCGAGAAATCCCTGTAGAGAAAGATGGACAGTGGTCCACTACTGAATACAGAACTACTGCTTCTAGTGCTACTACTGCTGCTGCTGCCGCCGCCAGGAACGCAAGTTGGGGGTTATTTTTGACTCAAGTAGAGGTCTTCACAAGTCCTCTCGGTTTCTAGTAGGGAATCAGATATTGTAGGATCCGGTCTTGGGTCTGTGATCCAGTCTCTCTCAGCTCTGATCAAATGATGCACCGTCATCACCAAGACAAACTTGCTTTTTTTAGGCAGAGCGTATGCTGCTCACTTCCATCTGCCTCTGACCACAAGTGTAACCTCAGATCTACAGATGATGCCCTGAAACCAATTTTTTTTATTCTTGGATGTGTGTAATTTATCCTAAAAATTCAGCTTTAATTATCTTGTTTTTTATACTATCAAACTCATGTTGGAAGAAATATCATATATAATATATAACAACCTTCCAGCCACTATCTGTAGAATCTCAACATCATCTGCGAGGTGTTTGTACCATCAGTCATCAGTTCAGTTCTCCACCAATGAAAATCAGAAATTGTGTGTTTCATGTTTTCCTACCCTGTGTCCAGCTGAGCGATACAGAGCGGTGTGATTCGTCTTCTGCCGTCTGCAGTTCTTGTCTCCACCTGCTTCTTCAGAAGGTTCTGAAAGACGACAAAATAACACATCCAGGAAGTTGAAGCTCCAAAAATATCATAAAAAGTATTTGCTTTGACAGCTTTTGAAAATGGAGCCCTGAAAAATTCAAAAGTAGAAAACATCATAAATATGTATTTAATACATCACTGATGTTTAACAGTGTACTGTTTCCAAGTTAGTGTACATCATTTGCTCTCCTCTATTTGACTTGAATTGTTTTATATACACTGTATCTATTCTCTGGAGCTATTGTCTGTATATCTAAATATAATCAGTTAATAGTTTCTAGATATTGTTTTTTGTCTTGTAGGGTCTGAACTCAGTTCTGTCACTTTATATCTTCCTGAAAGGAAATTAAAGTAATTTTAAGAGTAAATATGTGCATAAAAACCACACACAAATGAACAATGATTAATAATCAAACGCATCAGAATTCAGTGTTAGTCTTGAAAGACAGCGGTTAACACTTTGCGCTGCTTGTTGGATATTATATCAGTGTCCCACCTTCCTGATGTCCTCCAGAGACTCTCCGTTCATCATACTGTTGAGTTTGGGGGCTGAGGATTCTGGCCCGACGCTGCCCGGTCCTGAGTTGGCCTGGGCCGAGTTCTGTCTCTCCTGCTGGTATTTGAGCATCTCAGGGTTCTCGATGATGGTGGTGGAAAGCTGAGCCTCAGTGCTGGTTATAGCCAGACTCTTACCGTAGATGTTCTGGTGGATGCTGTTCTGCATGTCAGAGTAAGAGAGAGAAGTTTGATGTGGGTGCGTAATGTAGAACGATGAAAGGAAGGACAACAAGAACAAAAAAAAAAAAAGAAAAAGAAGACAGAAACCCCAGAAAAAAAAAAAAAAAGGTATAAAGAAAAGCTAGAGTAACAAGGTCATGAGTGTAAACACGCTCTTAAACTTACTAATAATTTAATTCTCAATTTTTATTTAATTTTCTTTTGTTTGAAGCAGAGCAAAAAAAAAAAAACCCTGTTGTTTAGTTGTATCTTTTTTATTGGGTGACACTGACCAATCACAAGCCACTAGGGCTTGTAAACATAAAATCTCATGACTTAGGTTTTAACAACTTGTTGCTACGACTTGTCCTCCTTTTCCCTTCAGCTTTTCACAATAAGTAAAACAGCTAAAAAAGTACAGGCTTTCTAAGCTTTTAAGCACGAGAAAGTACTGGATAACAGAGGTTAATATTTGTCAATTCATATAAATAACCCCTTGTGTCTGGTCACTAACACAATGCTATGTTGTTTTCTTGGAAGAAGACAGAGATATGCAGAGATATGTTTAGGCAAGCCCCAATGTTCTTAATGAACAATAAGGTTTTTGAAACTGGCAAAATTTAAAAAAAGAAAAGAAATGCCTGACTCGAGGTTAATGACAGTGAAGAATGAAAACAGGATCTAGTTTTAGTCTACGAGTAATTTGTTTTGGTTTATGGAGTTCAATAACTGGTCTTCTGTTCAGAATTTTACTTGCAGATGTGATTCCATGCTGTGTGTCTAACCTTCTCCTCCTCGTTCAGCGGGTCCCCCAGTTCATCCAGTGAAAAGTCCAGGTAGGCCACAGTGCCATCCATCGAACACACCAACATCCCCAGACCTGTCAGAGTCCTGACACACACACACACACACACACACACACACACGTTTAACTTAGAGATGTGGAGGGTGTAACAGTGGTTTTATAATCCTGTTCATTAGTGTAAAACCCTGGATAACAGAGTATGGAATAGAACTGGACAAAGAGTGGCAGAGTCTGCCTCCTCCCAGTGGCCAACTGTTGCACTGCAACAAAAACTCCCCTGAAGTTAAAACAAAGATATTTCTCCATAGACTGTGCAGGGCTCGACAACAATGGTGGTCCGATGGCCCGGGGGCAGTAAAAAGTAACAAGACAGTTGAACTCGCAACTCACTGGCCCGCAATAACATTAGTATTTAAAATAAACAAATTATAAACTCAACATCCTGCAGTTGCTTTGCAGCTCATGGCGCACACCGTTGTACAATCGAGATTTGTGGTTACGTGATGAGTGTTATTTCTCTAATCTCAGCGGAGTTGTCGTCTCAGTCTTCGATAAAGGCCGGCAAGCTCAGGGAGGCAGACACTAATGCACACTGGGTAGGCCATATAACGCCAGTGTGAAACTCACCAGGAAATGTCCATAATCGATTTATCGAACAGATCATGGATGACCACAAGGGGGCGCTTCAGAGAGGTCAGCTGAAGAGGAGAAATGGACAGACAATGTTAGTTTTGTTAAGATCCCTTCATACGCCTTTCCTCACTAACAGTAATTAAAACGGGGTTAAGGAGTTTCAAGTAGTCATTTAAAAACAATTCGACATTAAAACAAGTTACACAAATCGATGGGTGGCTTTAATGAAACCACCAACGGCAAAAACATTGGCAGCTTGCCAGGTGTTTATTCCTGCTACCTTGCTTTAGTAATCACGATGACATAAGAACCTGCATCGGTTTAGGGTTTCAGTTTTGTCTCTCTGAATATTAAACTAATCACTCAAGACAAAGTAGAAAGTAATTATATTTACTGAGATGGATTATCTCCGTGGAAGCTGTTCATACTCAAGAGAACAAACAACAGATACAAGCATCACAAACATCCCAATTCAGCTGTGTTCAATTGTGCAACTTGACTGAGGAACCCACATCACCAGGACTGACTTATCTGTACTACTGTTCTCTTTAGACTTTGAAACAAACTAAAGCGTGAACTGACCCAGACGGAGAGCGAACGGTCTTTGCTGCCGACAGCACAGCAGCAGTACGGACAGCCGGGTTTTGGAGAGCTGCCGTTCTTCTGCTTCTTCTTAAAGATCTTTGGGTTGAATTTCTGCAGAGAAAGAAAGCCGATCCATCAGTAGGCAGCCAGATTTTGGGTGAAGTATACATTTAAAGGCTGAACATGTGGCTGAAACCTCCTTACCACCACAGTGACAGCTTTACGGTGGCCCACGAAGTCCATATTAGTCTTCCAGCCGTCTCTCTCCACGATCTGAGCGGTGGGACCGGAGTTGTTCATGGCGTGGGCCGACACCAGGTACTGACCGTCTGGAGACCACGACAGACGCAGGACGTGGGTCGTCCCGCCGCACTGCAACACAGACAATAAGGACATGTGACAAATCAAAAGAAAAACCTGAATAAATGAGTGAGAACACATAACGAATGGAGATGCTTCCTTGCCAACAATGACAACGTCACCACAGCATCATCAAACGCAGCTGACAGTGTTTCTGTACCTCGCTGAAGGGTTTAGTGATGTTGGCGTCCATCTGCCAGTCCACCGTCCTCCACACTTTGAGGCTGTGGTCGTCGGCCTGGGAGGCGATGTATTTCCCCACTGGATCCCACGTCAGACCTTTAACTAACCCAGTGTGTCCTCGCAGACATGTCACCATCTCTGGAGAGACACAAAGAAGACAGAGACATGATGACGAGCTGAAAAGAGAAACATCTTCCTGCTCTATCAACAGGTTACCTTACTGGATAGTGCTTAATGGCAA
>NC_060170.1:6878486-6882578 GCF_021292245.1 Micropterus dolomieu
AAAACGCACAGGACTTGTCACAGTTAAACGCACAGGAAGTGTCAAAGTAAAATGCACAGGAAGTGTCAAAGTAAAACGCACAGGAAGTGTCAAAGTAAAACGCACAGGACTTGTCACAGTTAAACGCACAGGAAGTGTCAAAGTAAAATGCACAGGAAGTGTCACAGTAAAACGCAATGGAAGTGTCAAAGTAAAACGCACAGGAAGTGTCAAAGTAAAACCCACAGGACTTGTCACAGTAAAACGCACAGGAAGTGTCAAAGTAAAACCCACAGGACTTGTCACAGTAAAACGCACAGGAAGTGTCAAAGTAAAACGCACAGGACTTGTCACAGTTAAACGCACAGGATGTGTCAAAGTAAAATGCACAGGAAGTGTCAAAGTAAAACGCACAGGAAGTGTCACAGTAAAACGCACAGGAAGTGTCAAAGTAAAACCCACAGGACTTGTCACAGTTAAACGCACAGGAAGTGTCAAAGTAAAACGCACAGGACTTGTCACAGTTAAACGCACAGGAAGTGTCAAAGTAAAACGCACAGGAAGTGTCACAGTAAAACGCACAGGAAGTGTCATAGTAAAATGCACAGGAAGTGTCACAGTAAAACGCACAGGAAGTGTCAAAGTAAAACCCACAGGAAGTGTCACAGTAAAACGCACAGGAAGTGTCAAAGTAAAACCCACAGGACTTGTCACAGTAAAACGCACAGGAAGTGTCAAAGTAAAACGCACAGGAAGTGTCACAGTAAAACGCACAGGAAGTGTCACAGTAAAACGCACAGGAAGTGTCACAGTAAAATGCACAGGAAGTGTCAAAGTAAAACGCACAGGACTTGTCACAGTTAAACGCACAGGAAGTGTCAAAGTAAAATGCACAGGAAGTGTCACAGTAAAACGCACAGGAAGTGTCAAAGTAAAATGCACAGGAAGTGTCACAGTAAAACGCACAGGAAGTGTCAAAGTAAAACCCACAGGACTTGTCACAGTTAAACGCACAGGAAGTGTCAAAGTAAAACCCACAGGACTTGTCACAGTAAAACTCACAGGAAGTGTCAAAGTAAAACCCACAGGAAGTGTCACAGTAAAACGCACAGGAAGTGTCACAGTAAAACCCACAGGACTTGTCACAGTAAAATGCACAGGAAGTGTCAAAGTAAAACGCACAGGACTTGTCACAGTTAAACGCACAGGAAGTGTCAAAGTAAAACCCACAGGACTTGTCACAGTAAAACGCACAGGAAGTGTCAAAGTAAAACCCACAGGAAGTGTCACAGTAAAACGCACAGGAAGTGTCAAAGTAAAACCCACAGGAAGTGTCACAGTAAAACGCACAGGAAGTGTCAAAGTAAAACCCACAGGACTTGTCAAAAAACGCACAGGAAGTGTCAAAGTAAAACGCACAGGACTTGTCACAGTTAAACGCACAGGAAGTGTCAAAGTAAAACGCACAGGACTTGTCACAGTTAAACACACAGGAAGTGTCAAAGTAAAATGCACAGGAAGTGTCAAAGTAAAACGCACCGGAAGTGTCACAGTAAAACGCACAGGAAGTGTCAAAGTAAAACCCACAGGAAGTGTCAAAGTAAAACCCACAGGACTTGTCACAGTAAAACGCACAGGAAGTGTCAAAGTAAAACGCACAGGAAGTGTCACAGTAAAACGCACAGGAAGTGTCAAAGTAAAACCCACAGGACTTGTCACAGTTAAACGCACAGGAAGTGTCAAAGTAAAATGCACAGGAAGTGTCAAAGTAAAACGCACAGGAAGTGTCACAGTAAAACGCACAGGAAGTGTCAAAGTAAAACGCACAGGAAGTGTCACAGTAAAACGCACAGGAAGTGTCAAAGTAAAACCCACAGGACTTGTCACAGTTAAACGCACAGGAAGTGTCAAAGTAAAACCCACAGGACTTGTTACAGTAAAACGCATAGGAAGTGTCAAAGTAAAACGCACAGGACTTGTCACAGTTAAACGCACAGGAAGTGTCAAAGTAAAACCCACAGGACTTGTCACAGTTAAACGCACAGGAAGTGTCAAAGTAAAACGCACAGCAAGTGTCAAAGTAAAACCCACGGGACTTGTCAAAGTAAAACGCACAGGAAGTGTCAAAGTAAAACGCACAGGAAGTGTCAAAGTAAAACGCACAGGAAGTGTCAAAGTAAAACGCACAGGAAGTGTAAAAGTAAAATGCACAGGAAGTGTCAAAGTAAAACCCACAGGACTTGTCACAGTTAAACGCACAGGAAGTGTCAAAGTAAAATGCACAGGAAGTGTCAAAGTAAAATGCACAGGAAGTGTCAAAGTAAAACCCACAGGACTTGTCACAGTTAAACGCACAGGAAGTGTCAAAGTAAAACCCACAGGACTTGTCACAGTAAAACGCACAGGAAGTGTTAAAGTAAAATGCACAGGAAGTGTCAAAGTAAAACCCACGGGACTTGTCAAAGTAAAATGCACAGGAAGTGTCAAAGTAAAACCCACAGGAAGTGTCACAGTAAAACCCACAGGAGGATACTCCCAGAGAAAGTGGGTAAACATTTGTGTTCAGTCTGAGAGTCTAAAGACTTATTATATATCCAAAGAAGGTTAACCCTTGTATGGTGTTCGGGTCTGTTATACGATTATTTATTTTTTCAAACTCAGACTCATTGGCCTTGGCTCATTTTCTGTGAAGAATATATATCAGAACACATTTTCAATGAAAACACACTGTACACCCCCCCTACACATTTACATTACACACAGGATGTCCGGGTCCACTGGACCCGAGGCTAATAAAAGTGTGGAAACTGTAGGTCCTGTGTACCTTTACTCTGTCGTCCTCCTGTCAGTGTGTGTGTGTGTGTGTGTGTGTGTGAGTGTGAGTTTTGTGTTTCTGCACCTGCCGTTCCCGCACAAGGTTGCAACATTGTTGCAAAATCTAAGTACCGACACCATCTGCTCTCACATTCCTGAGGTTAGTGTAGGGGGTAGATTATACAGTTTGTACATTAGAAAAACCATTACGCATATGGAGAGTCACCATAAACCACATATCTATGTGTGTGTGTGTGTGTGTGAGAGTTTTGTGTTTCTGCACCTGCCGTTCCCGCACAAGGTTGCAACATTGTTGCAAAATCTATGCACCAACACCGTCTGCTCTCACATTCCCGCACATTTTACCCTCTGTCTTGTGGGAACCAATATTTATTTTCTCTAAATTGTGGGCGGGACACAATAAATATAGCTTTACCAGCGTGGTTTCTTATCACAACTGCTCAAGATGGCCAAAAAATTAACTGCTCAGAGGGCCTTGCAATTGATTTTGGAAGAGACAGAAGATTTTGATGATGTACAAGAAGAGGTTTCAGAATGTGAAGATCACATTTCTGACAATTCAGAGTCTTGACCTGAGGAGTTGGCCCTTCTGTGTTGAGCCATGCGTTTGTGTCGTGGTTGTTTAGTCTCCCCAATATACAGGTCTGTGCATTCCTCACTGCATTGGACCACATACACTAGATTGCTTTTCTTGTGTTTGGGTGTGCAGTCTTTGGGGTGGACCAGCATCTGTCTGTCAACATCTGTTTTCAACAAACATAACATCCCTGTGTTTTTTAAACCCAAGAACACACTAAGACAGATGCAGGGCCAACTCCTCAGGTCAAGACTCTGCAGTCTACTTACATCTGAAGGACAGAGGACACTCGTTTGAGGACCACCAGGTGCACATTTTAGACAGAGAAGATGGATGGTTTGAAAGAGGTGTCAAGGAAGCATCTACACCAGGGTGGAGAAGCCGTCATTGAACAGGGGAGGGGGTCTACGCCACCACTCATCCCCCACTTACAATGCTGTCCTTTCATCACTTCCCAGGAAACTCAACAAACGTAACCTATTGGCCTCAGGTGAAGATACCAACGATGGTCGTTCAGTCTCGGCCACAGGTAGCCTTAACGACCGTAACGACTGTCATCACAGCAACAAGGAACACTAACGAACCGGCGGTATCGATGACCCGGGCCAACGACCCCACTGAGGTTAAATAGCTGAGTTTCCCTGCCAGTCAGTCAGAACTGAAGAAGTCCTTTGGATGAGGGACGAAACGTCTTCCAGTAT
>NC_060170.1:6882678-6905341 GCF_021292245.1 Micropterus dolomieu
GGGGTTAAGGAGTTTCAAGTAGTCATTTAAAAACAATTCGACATTAAAACAAGTTACACAAATCGATGGGTGGCTTTAATGAAACCACCAACGGCAAAAACATTGGCAGCTTGCCAGGTGTTTATTCCTGCTACCTTGCTTTAGTAATCACGATGACATAAGAACCTGCATCGGTTTAGGGTTTCAGTTTTGTCTCTCTGAATATTAAACTAATCACTCAAGACAAAGTAGAAAGTAATTATATTTACTGAGATGGATTATCTCCGTGGAAGCTGTTCATACTCAAGAGAACAAACAACAGATACAAGCATCACAAACATCCCAATTCAGCTGTGTTCAATTGTGCAACTTGACTGAGGAACCCACATCACCAGGACTGACTTATCTGTACTACTGTTCTCTTTAGACTTTGAAACAAACTAAAGCGTGAACTGACCCAGACGGAGAGCGAACGGTCTTTGCTGCCGACAGCACAGCAGCAGTACGGACAGCCGGGTTTTGGAGAGCTGCCGTTCTTCTGCTTCTTCTTAAAGATCTTTGGGTTGAATTTCTGCAGAGAAAGAAAGCCGATCCATCAGTAGGCAGCCAGATTTTGGGTGAAGTATACATTTAAAGGCTGAACATGTGGCTGAAACCTCCTTACCACCACAGTGACAGCTTTACGGTGGCCCACGAAGTCCATATTAGTCTTCCAGCCGTCTCTCTCCACGATCTGAGCGGTGGGACCGGAGTTGTTCATGGCGTGGGCCGACACCAGGTACTGACCGTCTGGAGACCACGACAGACGCAGGACGTGGGTCGTCCCGCCGCACTGCAACACAGACAATAAGGACATGTGACAAATCAAAAGAAAAACCTGAATAAATGAGTGAGAACACATAACGAATGGAGATGCTTCCTTGCCAACAATGACAACGTCACCACAGCATCATCAAACGCAGCTGACAGTGTTTCTGTACCTCGCTGAAGGGTTTAGTGATGTTGGCGTCCATCTGCCAGTCCACCGTCCTCCACACTTTGAGGCTGTGGTCGTCGGCCTGGGAGGCGATGTATTTCCCCACTGGATCCCACGTCAGACCTTTAACTAACCCAGTGTGTCCTCGCAGACATGTCACCATCTCTGGAGAGACACAAAGAAGACAGAGACATGATGACGAGCTGAAAAGAGAAACATCTTCCTGCTCTATCAACAGGTTACCTTACTGGATAGTGCTTAATGGCAAGGAGGACAGTTATGGTCTTGCTCTTAAGAAATAACACTATATTGGCGCTGAAATGTTTAATCAATGACTTAATCGTTAGCACAACTACCAAACATTCCCAAACTCCAGCTTCTCAAATATGAGCAATCCCTCTTTGTTCTCCGCTCTGTTCATGCTAAGCGGTTGCTAGCACTAGCTTCATATTTATCATACAAACACAAGATTGTATCGATCTCATCCAACTCTCAACAAGATAATAAATAAGGTTATTACCCACAGGTATTCCTTTGACAATGGAGCCTTACTGCAAAGTTTCTTTTAAATTATGATGAATGAAATGACACGTGGTCAAGTGCAGCTGCAGCATGTTTGTGTTGAATTCCATTCTGTTTTTGTTTCAGCTGCGATGCTGCAGACAGGTTGAGCTCTGGTTTCCGTGTCTCCTACCTGGAAATTTGCGAGCGTTCCAGATGACAATGGTATTGTCCACGCTGCAGGAGGCCAGCCACACGTCATGAGGAGACCACGCCACGTCCATCACATCTATAAACAAAAACACACACACACACACACACACACACACACACACACAGAAATCACTGCCTGAGTCTAGAGATGTGTTACTAGTTAAAAAGGTTCCCTGTGGCGTTTTAGACCTCTAGCAGAGCTAGAGCGCTGTTATTCTCTCCCCGTTTTGTTTATCTCGTGCACGCACTTGAGGGTGCACGAACACGCAGATACATATTCCTGCCAACGGTTTCACACTGTTCCACTGATCTAAAAGGTGGTAACACGCCAAGATATGCTACAACGCAAAACAAAGGCAGAGCAGAAGAAGATGGCGAGCTAGTAGACATGAAAGCAAACAATGCTGGATTTTAGAAGTGTGTGTGTGTGTGTCTCTCTTACCTCCAGTGTGGTTCCTCAGGATGGTGACACACCTCCACTGCTCAACGTTGGCCAGCTTACTGCTCGACCCGAACACTGTGCTCGGACCAATGAATCTATCAACACACACGTTTTCAAAATCAATCAGCACCACCCACCAGTAATAGGTTCTAAACACAAACAGCACAAACCCTAAAGATTTCATTCGAATTTAGAACATTATCTGTGGAAATTGATCTAAAAACACAACATTACTGTCTATATCACCAAGACTGGACTTTAACAACAAATACATCATGTGTATCTGCACATTTTATGTGCGTCTGTGTACATACGCAGCTCTCTTCCACACCATGACCAGCTTGTCGTCCCCTCCTGATGCCAGGTACAGCCCGTTGTTGGACCAGCGCACACAGTTCACACACGCTGCAGAGACAAACACACACTTCTGCTGACTCAAGTTATAAATATAACTCGTATGGATTTGTGCTGAGCAGGCTGTCTGTTATGGTGGGCATTAATAGTACCGTCAAGATGTTCCTATTATTAAACCTGGAAGCTTGTACATTAATTTGGTCCTCTCACTCTGCCCTTGTCAGTAGTTGTGCAGGACAGATGAAGTTATTTTAATCTGTTTGTCCAGGGAACACCATCACACGAGTACAAACACATTCTCCTGCAGCAGTTGTTGTCTGCGGAGAATAACTATTTCATCAGAGCAGGTCTCCTCCAACCTTTAAGCTGCTGAGACGTTGTCTCAATGCACACGGCAGCACTCCTGTAGTCATTTTACAGAACAGGTACATTCTCATCTGAGTAAATATGAATTGTTATGAATATGAATATATCCCTTCAGATTTTTGTGGTGTGTAGCGCTGCAGGTAAACAGTTTTTCTCTGGCACTCTTACTGAAATGTGATATTCATAAGAAGCTGCTCAAACCACACAAATCTTTCACTACGTCTATTTTTTATCTTCTGTTCATCTATAATTGATCAAGGCCACCAGTTTCACTATGAGATCCCGGGTCTCTTTACAGGCATATAGAGTTGCTGTGGGCAGCTGGAAATAAAATACATCAATAAAACAATGCCATTTTCTTGTTACGTGTCTCATGGGTGTTCCATTGATTTTCTTATATCATTCAGCCTGTAGGCAGCTTCTGTCTGTGCTTCTGACGGACGGCTGGTTATAAAGACAAGTAACGCCATAACATAAGTCAGCGACCGAACATCTGCCTTCCTACTTAGCACAGGAGTAGGCCGACTTCCACTGGCTGTTAACGGCATATATTGGGGGGTTGCGAAATACTCCCCAAAACCCTCCAGCAGCTGTATGTGTGTGAATAACACAAGTTGAAAATTCACACACCTTTAGAAGCCACAGTATCCTAAAAGTACTTGGAGAGCTGTTCCCATGGGTGAATTGATCAACAAGGCTTATTTAGATCAAACTAATAGAGATACGACTGGTTACCTAGGTGATTGTCCATCTGGCAAAGCATTTTGGGAATATTTTCATTCTTCTCGTCTTCCTCTCTGAGGACTGGCGCCATGTTCCAGATCATCACCTTGCCAGAATCCTCTCCTGAAAACAAATCCCTCATTAAAAGAACGCACAACTCATCCACCCCTGACTTTTTGTGTCGTGACAGAATGATAAGGACATCTTTGTGTTTTAATTTGAAAACCCCACCCGAGTAGTGACAGATGAGGAAACATTTTCTAGGCAGCAAAATAAATCTGTAGTCTGAGGCTGCAGGAGAACATTTAGCACGGTGTGATACAGATTCAGAACTAGGTGTTTAAAAATGAACACCAACGCTGTCAAATATCACCGACCAAGAACGGCATCAAGCACTGGACAGACACCATCTAAATGTGGATCCTAACACAACATGTCAGCACAACATCACAGAACAGTGAAGCAGTTTCAGTGCCAGAGGATGTAAACAATGGTATTGGTCTTACCTTGCCCACCAGTTGCAAATTTTGTCCCATCAGGGTGGATGTCAACAGAAAATATGGGTTTGCCTGTAAAACAACACATAAATCAACATTTAATTATATTTAATTGAGTCATAGACATAGACCAACATATACCGTAGACTGAAATTGTAGATAAATAACCAATAATAATTGAAAACAGAAGAAAGAAAAGGGAGTTTTGAGGGAGAAAGATTATATGGAGCACATTTCTACAAGACACAGAATTTTAGCCTGATTGAACATTTCCTAATTGTTCTGTGATTTTCCACAGCTTAACATGCATCCTGTAGTTTTTCCTGTAATAAGATTTAGCTAAATTACACAATATTAAAAAAACACATGTTCTTGTGTATGTTGTTATATAACTTACATTTACATAACTACTGTAGGTTGCAGTGTTGCCACTGTAGGTGTCACAGTAAAAAAGAACATGAGAAGAATATTCATAAACCATTTATCAAGTTAATGATGCTCCTGGAGCTGTGGGATAAGTGGTTTCAGGAAGACCTAAAATGACCAATCAATGAAGCAAAAAAGATGAAGAAAAGAAAACTGGTCCCAACTTCTTAAATGTGAGGATTTGTTGCTTTTCTCTGTTTAACATGAATATAAATGGAGCATCTTTGAGTTTTGGAGTATTGGTCACACTATCAACACATCTGAAGATGTCCCCTTCGGTTCTGAGTAACTGTGAAGAGCATGTCTCACTATGTAACTACTAAATGATTCATAGCTTCTTTGGGGGGGTTCATCCTTTAATTTGAACATTTTACTCGTGCACACTGGAAAACGAAGTTAGCTCCTGCTAGTGAGTGTCACAGCGCATTAGTACTGAAAGCAATTTATCAACAAAAACACCAGAAATCTGCTGGTTGCAGCTTTTAAACTGTGATGATTTGCTTGCTGTCTCCATTTCATCCCACTGTAAATCAGTCAGTTATGGGCCGTTAGTTAAGATAAGGAGGTATCTGAACATATCACTTGCCCATTTGGATTTCTGGCACGTTGAGATTGTTATTTACAAATGTGCATGATGCTTCGCAGTCCAAACGACTAATCTTAAAAACAAATTACTTAACGTTAACTCTAATGACAGTAATCGTTGGCTTCACCCTATATTCCCTAACGGTTAACTTTCCAAATTAACAGCTTTCACCAACAAACACTTTTTCGTTTGCTCAACATCGAGGTTGTTCACTGTCCAAAACAAATGCTTGTTTGCTTAAATGTCGTTGTGGACTAAAACATCGAACAAGAAATCACTCTGAGACAATAACTTTGACATGGGTCATTTGGCAGGTAAGTTAGCCGTCAGGGTATCCGAGCTAGCCAGGGGGGCTAACTAGCTAGCTAGCTTCGGTTAGCGAACATTAATAACCTTACATTTGGAACAGCGAGGAGTGACACTGGGAATGACAAAAACGCCACATGTGTGTGCTGAGTTGTTGAATTAAGTCTGGTATGTGAGTGCATATTAAGTGACAACAAACAAGTCAAACAAGTGTCGACCACAATGATGCCTCCTTATCAATTCAATTCGCCCCCCTCCGACAACAAAAGCCCAACTTGGTCCAACAGATTCCTGCACAAGCTTACCGTTGTGGCTCACCCAGCTCGGCTTCAGCAGCTTCATTTTCAACCCAGTTATTTTAATCTCCTCGTATATTCCTCTTCAACTAAAAGCCATCCAGCGACCCGTTCAGCTGAGGAACTAACGCTAACCCCCCTCCCTTTGTTTCAAACTCTGTTCGACACTTTGTTGTTTTTGTGATTCAACTCCATCTCTTCAGCAGCATCGCCGAGTCTCCGAGCCGAGCAGCGGCAGACAGGCGGCCCCGGACGACAGTCGAGGTTACACAGGGCAGCCCAGGAAGTGTTTCCGTTATTTTTTAACGCGGACAGGAACAGCGTGCAGTGCAGCTTTCACAATAATTCCTCAGGGTAGGAACTTTGCAGACCTCTTAAAGATATAGTAAAAGAAACTAGTCGGTAGCATGTTTTCGCTGATTTTATGTAGTCGTTTGTGTAATTAATCAAACTTCAGGGCAAAAAAGATTATCAAATTTGTCACGTCGCTGGATAATTTACTTGATACAGCTTTTATTTTGAAAAGTCTTATAAGTTGTAGTGCGCAAACTCAGGATTTAAACGTTGGAGAAAAATGTGAAGACGCTGTGTTTTAAAGAAAGTGTTTTAAATGATCTTGAATAACATTTACCCATCCAGTAGAGCAGTGGTTCTTGACAGTGCTCTAGGGGGTAACACAGTGACAGAATATATGACTATTTTGATTATGGGTTTCATATGCTTTGGCTTTTGGAATCAAATGGGTGCCTGTTTAGGGGTCCTTGACATGAAATAGTTTGAGAACCACTGCATTATACATTTGTCTACTTATGGTTACTGCGTTGTTCTCAAGACGTTTCAAGCCCAATTGCAGACTGTCTTTGGATAGAAAAGCATGCCCACCTAATTTTTGATAAATATGGAGGCTACTACAAATGGATGTAGGCTATATTTTTGTCATTATTTTGTTCTCTTTTTTGTAAGTTAATTAAATAATATTTAGTTTTTTAGTTCGGAGGATTCATGAGGGAGAAAACGATGCAAGTGAGCAAGAATTAACTTAATCTGTTTAAAAATCTCTTCAGCGTATGAAGGGGCAAAACTAAATAAAGGTCTCAAATGTCATAAATGTTCGCATCACTTTTGAGTTTTCTATTTGAGCCTTTAAGAGATAATAATTTTGTTGCTAATGAATCAAATGCAATGTTTCTTTTCACATTCAAACACCTTTTATATTCAAAACTGAAGTAGTTTTTGATTTGAATGTAATTTCAACATATTCTTAATCGATAGGTATTACGGCACCATGCAACCATTTAACACCTGGAATTAAAGTTCAGTATTCTGTGATCATGATGATGATGATGATGATGATCATTTGAGATAAATTCATCATCCTGTCAGAATGTTGTATTTGCTTTAAAAATTCTACATTGATGAAAGGCTTACTTTATCATTTGTTATGACATATTCATGTCATTTGTGACTTTTCATCATGTCCACTTTAGACAAGCTGAGGCTGTAATTGAAAATAATAATAAAGCTGAAGATCAATGAATCATTACCACTTAACACAAGATGTCCAAAACAGTGATTTTATTCACAGACAGTTTATGGTATGATTCAGTTTCACACCGGGATAATGAAAAACACAAACTTGGAAATTCATAGTGGAAAAACTGAGTCAAAAAGCTTCATTTATCTATTGACCATTTATCATCTATTTATTTTTATAACTTCACCGAACTCATAGCAAACAAGTCACATAATAGTTTCAAACATTTCCTTTACAAGAATATTTTAAGAAAAAATTATTACAAAAACAAACCCCAAACCCAAACCCTTTTTGTTATTAGAGGCGTTTTTTAAAATTCTACAGATGATAGATGTTTCAAAGTTTTTCATTACATAATCTTTTTAGTTTCACTTCACTGTTTTTTAACAGTCAGCACAGTCAGTGTAAACAACAGACTCACTTCTCAAAACATCAGTGCTATAAAGTTTCTGCAAAATTCCTTCAAGATACACTTTGTTTTGAGTTTAAGGAGCAAGCACCACAGGCATGATCCCTTCCTAGTGAAGACAGAAAATATTCCTGATGTATTTGGCACTGAATCAAAGTAATTGAACAGCGATATTGTGTCTGTATTCCCCACATTCTGCTTTAGCATTGTACCAGCTTTTCTCAAAAGGAAAGTGTTCTCAGTGTATAAAAACGAACAACTGTTTAGGACAGATTTCAGTCAGAACTTCACTGATCAGAATGTGTTGTCTTGGCGGTGAATTACATAAGTTAGACCTGCAGGAGGCAGTGTAGAGTGGTGTCTTACTGGAGGTAGCAAAAACCACTGAGAGTGCAGGTTCATCTCCACAACAGCCCAGTGTTTCACTAACAAAAATTTTAACACCCATCCAATCCAAGTGTTTTTGAACAAGACACTAATAAACTTGTGCTGAATCTTCTCACTGGGAGTCACTCTGCAACTCAGTGTCTGAGCGAGCACTTCAGTCTAGTCTTTTTGTTGATATTACATATGTTGTTTCTCAGTATAAAACATAAAAGTTTAAGGATGTGACCTGCGGAAAACTGTATTTAATTACCCGATTTAATAATTAATATAATTAAGTGTTTAGCTCAGACTTCCTACGGAAACAGATGATTTACACCCAGTTTAGTCTAACGTACCAAGGCTTACCACAGCGGCCCGGGATCGAGTCCAGCCCGAGGCCCTTTGCTGCATGTCACCCAATCAGCTTCATAAGCTTAAGAAAGATTTGAAAAAAATGCCCCGAGGACCTGTCAGTTCAGGAGTATGAGGTCTGAGATTTGACACGTGTGATGTCTTTTGGCCGGTGGGAGAGGGACTTCATGGACCTGATGTGCCTCTGAAAGTGGCTTCGATCTGCTCCAGTGTCTTGCCCTTTGTTTCTGGGACGAAGGAAATGGTGAAGATGACGTTGATGATGCACATACAGGCGAACAGCCAGAAGGTTCCTGCGCTGGTTAGAAGGTTCTGGGAGAGATTGCAGATATAGACATGAATGTCTCAGTGATGTTTAAGAGGCCACAGAAGGTTTCAAACACCAACATACACCAAAACACATACAAAGGCAAAAGGACTGTAGACACAGCCGCAACTAAGGATTATTTATTAAATCATTTGTTGATTAATGTTTTGATTACTTCATTGATTATTAAGTCGATAAAATGTCAAAAGACTGTAACAGTCCAAAAGTACAAACCCCCAAAAATATTCGGTTTACAATTAAATAAAATACTGAAGAAACTGGAACCACA
Organism: Micropterus dolomieu; assembly: GCF_021292245.1. NCBI lineage: Eukaryota > Metazoa > Chordata > Actinopteri > Centrarchiformes > Centrarchidae > Micropterus > Micropterus dolomieu. The sequence goes on from NC_060170.1 coordinate 6,891,621, forward strand.
GAATGTTTTTCATACTTTCCTGATTACTCGAATAATTGTTTTTTTTCTGTCAATCAATTGGTTGATTAACCAAGTAATTATTTTATCTCTCCTTTCAACGCGACACTGACAGGTCCAAAGATGAATCAAAGATAGAGAAAGTCAGTGGAGACGTGTACGTATTCTGTTATCACAAGGTAACAGTTTCAACAGAATGTTATGCCTCAATCATTGAATAATAATAGTTAAACTATATGTTAATATTGTGAGAAACTGTTGTGTGATGTCTAGAAAACATACTTTCATCATCTTTATATAACCAAACCCTTGAAATCGTGTCTTGGTGAGCGCTCACCATCATGTCTTGGAAGGTTTTGGTGATGATGAAAGCCATGCTCCAGTTGGTGAGGACGCAGACAGCGCTGGCAACCCCCCTTGCTTTGACGGGGAAAATCTCCGACATAACCAGCCATGGGATTGGACCCCAGCCAAGAGCAAATCCTGAAAGCAAAAACACAGCAACAATAAAAAGTCACTGTGCCACTGGGTCATTAGGGGGTTTGCAGATGACTCCCAGATTTGGCCCTGTGAATTTGTGCTATCTGACATTATCAGGGGCAAAATGACCTGCTTCTCAGGCAATATCTGAAGCACATTCTCCAGTTTCCCTTTTTAAAAATGGGAACCACTGCCCCCTCCCACTAGTTCACTGCCCCAGACTGCCATGCTTTACTTTGCCATCAGAAATGAAACAAATCACAAAGGATATAGAATATTTCACAAAAGGATGCCACTGAAAACAACAAACAGACACGAATATTGGGTAAAAGGGGGAATGTAGATAATGGAGGACAGGTGATGGGTTATGTAGATTGTGTAGGGAAAGGGATTTGGAGAGAGGGAGAGGGCCGGGATAAAGAGTGCTAGCATTGTACTGTTGTTGAGTTAATTTAGGAAACTATTATTTCACCAAACCTTTGGAATCTTGTTTCATCATTTTGACCAGAGCATTTAAATATAAAACCTTTCATGCCGCTGATAAGCTAGCTTGAATAACTTTGACTGGTAGAGGATCTCACCTGTGATGAAGACGGCCATGCTGGCGAGGGCCAGCCAGGCCAAGTCAGCGTGGGGTTCTTCTCCAGCCTTGCTCTGGATTTCCAGCACCAAGAGACCCGCCGAGGTGGTGCTGGGTAGTTTGGACATCAGGTAGAAGTAGACCCCGAATGCTGTGGTGCTGATTGCCATGGCAGCACCTTGATAATTAATGGGAAAATAAACAGAATCTGCCATAACCTCGCAGTCTTGTCTGGTGCTACAGAGAGTGCTGAACTGATGAAATGATTTCATTTGAGAACCTTGTACCACAATCCAATAAATCTTTATATGAGAGTCGATCATAAAGAGAGATGGCAGTAAATGAGAAACAGCGAACATGTGACGAACAGGACATTCCCTCCAAATTAATGTTTTATATTTAAAAAAAGGAAATCAAATTTGTTTAAATGATTCAATTTGACTGAAAATACCTGAGATGATGAGAAGGACTTTCCTTCCAGCTTTGTCCATGATGACGGCTGCCACTGCTGTAAAGACGACCTGAATCAGACCCACGATCACTGAAGCCAGGTCACTCTCCTGAAAAGACAACAGCAAAACATTCACAACTATCCTTTCCACAAGGTAAAACTGCGTTTTCACTGAAAATCTGCTAAAAGTGCAACAGCTTAATTACAAATTTATGTGGAATTTGTGCTGGATATTCATGTCTGTGAAGGTTCTCAGTCATCCAAGTCATAGTTATCCAAAAAAGGTTGAAGTCAACTTGTGAAAGGGCAACTGGACTTGGTTGAAGATACTAGAAGACGTTTCGTCACTCATCCAAGAGACTTCTTACGTTCTGAAATGACTAGTAGAGAAACTCAGCTATTTAACCTCTGTGGGGTTGTTTGCCAAGATCATCGATACTGTTGATTCGTTAGTGCTCCTCGCTGTTGTAACGACAGTCAGAATCAGAATCAGAATCAGAAGGAGCTTTATTGCCAAGTAGTGTTTTACACATACGAGTAATTTGCTTTGTTAATAAGGTGCTAGACGCAGACAAATATACAGTTGACATAAATAAATGCAGAAATATATAAATATGGAATAAACAGATGCAGGTTATATAAGAATACTAAAAAGAATAGAGAAAAATAATACAACTATTTGCAGAGAAAGAACAATGTGGATTAGATATTAGATATATTCGCAGATATTTACGTGCATTACTCCGTTTTGTGTTGTGCACATGTATTATTTGAAAGGGGGGAGTGTCAGTGGTAACCCAGTCCTTGTTGATGAGGCTAGCTACAGACGGGAAGAAGCTGCTTTTGTAGCGAGAGGTTTTAGTCCTGATTGACCGGTACTCCTGCCGGAGGGGAGAGTCTGAGACAGTTTGTGTCCAGGATGGGAGGGGTCAGCTGCAATCTTTCCTGCTCGCTTTAGAGTCCTGGAGGCGTATAGGTCCTGAAGTGGCGGAAGATTGCACCCAATCACCTCTGCAGAGCGAATGATACGTTGCAGCCTGCCCTTGTCTCTGGCAGAGATGAGCCCAATGAGGGTGGTGTCATCTGCAAACTTCAGTAGCTTGATGGACTGGTGACTGGAGGTGCAGCTGTTGGTATACAAGGAGAAGAGCAGAGGGGAAAGAACGCAGCCCTGAGGGGAACCGGTGCTGATGGTCCTGGAGTCAGAGACATGTTTTCCCATTTCAATGAGCTGCTTCCTGTCCGACAAGATGTCAGTGATCCACCTGCAGGTGGAGTCAGGCATGTTCAGCTGAGAGAGCTTGTCCTGCAGCAGGGCCGGGATGATGGTGTTGAAAGCAGAGCTGAAAACACCACCTGAAAAAAACAAACAGGATCCTGGCATAGGTTGGCCTACCTGTTGGCTCTGTAGGTGAACTGCAGGGGATCTAGGACGTTATGGTCGTTAGAACCACCTGTGGCCAAGTCTGAACGACCATCGTTGGTATCTTCAACTAAGGCCGAGAGGTAACACTTGTTAAGTTTCCTGGGAAGGGATGAAAGGACAGCATTGTAAGAGGGGGATAAATGGTGGCATAGACCCCTTCCTCTGTTAAGTGATGGCTTCTCAACCCTGGTGTAGACGGCTTCCTTGACACCTCTTTCAAACCATCCATCTTTTCTGTCTAAAATGTGCACCTGGTGGTCCTCAAACGAGTGTCCTCTGTCCTTCAGATGTCAGTAAACTGCAGAGTCTTGACCTGAGGAGTTGGCCCTTCTGTGTTGAGCCATGCGTTTGTGTAGTGGTTGTTTAGTCTCCCCAGTGTTCCGTTCTGTGCATTCCTCGCTGCATTGGACCGCATACACTAGATTGCTTTTCTTGTGTTTGGGTGTGCGGTCTTTGGGGTGTACCAGCATCTGAATTAGTGTGTTCTTGGGTTTAAAAACCACAGGGATGTTTTGTTTGTTGAAAATCCTCCTGAGTTCCTCTGATACTCCAGACACGTATGGAATCACAATCTTGTTTCGTTTGACCTTCTTTTCCTCATCCCCTGTAGTGTTGGTCTTCTTCCTGGATCTTGTGGCTGTTTTCACAAAGGTCCATTTAGGGTATCCACAGGCTGTAAGTGCCCCCTTCAGGTGGTTCTGTTCCTTCTCTCTGGCTTGCACACTTGTTGGTATGTTGTCCACTCTGTGGTGCAGGGTTCTGATGACTCCTAGCTTATGTTCCAGTGGGTGGTAGGAAGTGAAAAGTAAGTATTGGTCTGTGTGTGGGGGTTTTCTGTAAACCCCAATTTGCAGGCTCCTGTCCTGTTCAACATGTACAGCGCAGTCCAGGAAGGCCAAACTGTTGTGAACATCTTCTCGTGTGAACTTGATGTTACTGTCCACAGAGTTGATGTGTTCTGTGAGGCTTGCACTTCCTGGCTTTTAATTTTGACCCAGGTGTCATCCACATACCTGTACCAGTGGCTCAGTGCTGTTCCTCTGAAGGAGTTGAGGGTTGAGGGTCATTACAACAACCAGGAGCACTAACGAATCAGCAGTATCGATGATCTTGGCAAACGACCCCACTGAGGTTAAATTTAAGTTAAAGTTGAGTTTCCCTGCCAGTCAGTCAGAACTGAAGAAGTCTCTTGGATGAGGGACGAAACGTCTTCTAGTATCTTCAACCAAGTCCAGTTGCCCTTGACTTGTCCTTTTTTGGATGCTGGATATTTAGTTTTTGTTAGCATTTACATTCAGTTGTAGTTTTCTTTTTTAGTAAGGATTTTACATTCTTAAAAGTTCTGATGATACACTTAATCAGAATTCATTGATTGATTGATTGATCATATTGTACTGTTCTTATTTATAATCAAAAACACATCTTAGTTTTTCAGTATATCCTATTTTTTTCTCTACATTACTGAGAGAGCAATGTGGAGCAATTATGATTTAAATTTTTGTATACTATTTTCACCTAACATTGCATCGAGCAACACAGGCCATAAACAAGGATAAAGGTAACATTGACAGTACAGGACAGTATTGGTTGTGCACATGTGTGAAACTGAATATATTTGCAACTGATTGGAAAGCTAGGAGCCTGTGTTCATTTTCCCCAAATAAATAAAAGTTTTTAAAACCCCCAAACCTTGAAATGTGCCTGTTGAAATATGCTCTCAGCGTAGAACATTATGGCATTGATCCCCGTCATCTGCTGAAACAACATCAGCATGACACCGATCACCAGAGGCTTGTAGACCCCGGGGTCCCTCAGGTCCGACATGTGGAAACTAGAGCCCTGAGAGACAACAGAAAGACCACGGTCATGACTGCATCTTAGACTGCTTGACACTTTGACTTAAACAGTATTTACATCAACATTCCCAACAGTGGTGGTATTAGCACTGAGGAGTAATGATATCTAAAAAGTCTTTTCTCAACTAATTTGTTGATTTGAGCCTTTGGTTTCTGCAGTGTCTACAGTGGTTCATTCTCACTGGCTGAAACTGTCCGCTGCCTCACAGCTGACTGGCCACAGTCTCACCTGCTCATCACAGGCATCCTCGATGCGGGCGCACTCCCATTCGACGGAGGCGTCGGGTCCTCGCAGGAAGCGTAGCGCCTCCTCAGCCTCCCGCCTCTTACCCTGTGACAGCAGGTACCGGGGCGTCTCTGGCATGAAGCACATACAGACCATCAGCAGCGTGGGCGGTATGGAGCTGCAGATCGCCAGCCAGCGCCAGTCCATGAAGAGACCTGCAGGGTGAGTACACACAGCTCAGAACGAGAAACTGGAAGAGAGTTTGACCTTTGGTAGTAGAACTTATTTTCCCTGTAATAAAATTTGTCTCCATAATAAAAAGTAAATATCTAATATATTAATGTCTTTTCTAGCCGCTGTGCAGAACGTAATCCTATGGATTTACAACAAACACAACATATATCATAACATTAAAGGTCCAGTGTTATTTCTGAGGATTTATTGACAGAAATGCAATTTAAGAGCCATAACTATGTTTTCAGTGGTGTATAAAGACCTTACATAATGAACCGGTACGGTTTTATTACCTTAGAATAAAGCATTTCTATCCTGCCATACATGGAGGTTGCCATGTTGTGTCACTATGTTTCTACAGTAGCCAAAAACGGAACAAACAGTGCTACAGAGTGCGTTTCGTCATTAAGTTGTTGTTCTTCTTCTTGTAATGTGTAATACCGGCATTGTAAACACTCGTCACTACACACATTAGGTGCGTTTGACTTCATAGGGTGCTGCGCAGCGCTGACTTAACGTGATGCATGCTGGACTTGAAATAAGGCATGCTGGTTGGAAACTGTGTCCGACTTTCGCCGGTGCAGCAAAACGTCAGGCAGGCGCCGAGTCCCGCAGCTGCAGTTGCTTTTCTCTGGCTGCACAAAGTTGAAACCACACTATTGCCTGGTCTTGTGGCATTTTTCTTAAATGCCACGAGATCAGTCATTGATCTCAGCTCAGGAATGCAGGAACACAGGAATGTGTCCGGCTTGATGGCGCCGTTTTTGTTCCCCGCCCATGCAGACACCTGCAGCTCACGTTGGACTATCAAGTCGGCGAAAGTCAGCCGCTGTCATCTCTATCGAATGCGAAGAAATAATAACAATAATACTATACAGTCTCTGAGTACAGTCATCTGGTTTATTAGAGGTAAGAAGGGAAGTAAAACTTGGAAAAACGTAGGACTAACATTAAGCGTATTATTTAGCACGAGCCGACAGCATGTGGATCGTCAAAGAAGCAAAAACACAATGAAGCTAGAGGACTTGGGACAGATACAGGCGGATGACGGCAGAAATCAAGGATTTAATCAAGGAGCTGATGCGGGACAAATGTTTTCAAAGCAGCGCTGAAGTTCTCTGTTTTTTTTTTTTATTTTACTGCAAACACTGTAACAATAATAAGACTGTGTGTCCCATGTACCTATCAAGTGACCAATAATGCTTATACTTTTGGTATATGCATAACAAAACTTATTTGTCTGTAGGCTATTACTTTACAACTGTGCACGCATGTATTTTGATAATTCACATGCTAAATGCCCATGAAGAACCTTGCACCGTTTCACCACAAGCTAAAATTATGACTATTAGCGCTACTTTGTGTTTCTGTTGCATTTCAAAAAATAAAAATTTTGGTAAGATTTGCAGTTTGTTTATCTAATTGAACAAAGTAGAGAGGCAATGCATTTGTAAACTTCAAATTTACAAAAGTCAGGCTGTGAGTTAGGAGTTTGTTGCAATTCCAAACCCTCACCACTAGATGTCACTAGAACTTACACACTTAACCTTTAATTAAAACTCACTTATCTCCTGTGTCGCTTCTATTTTGAGATTTTACCTGTACTCGTTTCAAGGATGGAAGAACTGGTAAACAATCAATCAGACAGAGGATACTGAGAGGTAGGAATTAAAGGACCTTCCAACAGAAAGAGGAATCCCATTGAAAACCAAAGGAGAATTTTCAATCAACATTCCCAGCATGACATCAGACGCCTGTCCCCTCTTGTCCACATGTTTAAAAGGGTGACCAGACGATTTGAGGTTTTCTCCAGCACTGGACTGTACATGGCAGAGTGAATGCTGCAGGACACAGCGGAGCCTTGTCAAGTCCAGGTTTCCTCATGATTGTCTTCATTTGCTGCATCTAAAAATATATTTCTCTGCTGATCTGATTGTTCCACTGAAGTGTCTACAATAAGCACATTGTTTCATATCTTTGTGCTGAACAGCAGCTATGTTATGCAAACTATCAAACAATTATAACCATGATAATTACATTGCATCTGATAATATATTTGTCTTCATTGTAAACAGATCTTTAGTTCATGGAATCATCTTGTCCTTTATAGGACGTCAACTAAGTCTGTACCAGATCTGTTACACATTTAAAAAAGGGTAATTTAACCCAAACAAACAAAAACATTTTTTCATGCTCCTCTAACACGAAACAACCCACCTCATGTGACACACCAGCTTTTATTGGGTAAACGTGAATGTCATGCAGCTAACAAGATTAGCGAGAGGCAGCTATTTTCACCAGTGAGGCTGCCGTCGAAGAGGCAGCACACAGGACCATAGCTGAGGACGATCACATCACATGATGGCCAGGCTTTGGTCATCTACTCTTCACATCCTTTGATCCAGATGTTTAAAACAGTCTAGTAACCCAAGAAATCCTTTGCACTATGCTTCACTACACTATTTAAGAGCAAAGATGTTTAGCAGTTTTGGATAAAAGCTTCGTAGCTCTGCATCGTGTAGCTACTGTTTTAATGGTGGCTGTTGTAAAGTTGTAAGTTACATCATGGAAAACCCTCGATTTACAGCTTGTAAACAGCTGTGTTCGAGTCACCTTGAAGGACTTTTCTTTCTTATCTTCATATAAACATTCAGCAAGTTTCAATAACCTGCAGTCAGACTTTACAAAATTACACTTAAGGGCAGCTGAACTTACATACCTGCGAGATACACTCCCATGATGCCGAGCACCACGCTGAGTTGCACACAGGAGCCTAACATCCCGCGTACTCGCTCGTGTGCCATTTCGGAGATATACAGCTGTATGAAGAGATAAAATGGAGAAAATTACACAGGAGGAACGTACCAGAACATCACAGTTACAGCAACCAACCAATATTTTAGGCATTTTGGCAGAGGCTTTTATCCACATAAGCATGATAAAGAAACTTGGAGACTTGGGAGTTGTGTATTACTATTACCGATTAATCCAGACAGACATTCATCTTGCAAAATATTCTAAAACATTAATAATTAATTAAATGCCAATATTCCTGTAAAAATACCAGAAATGTGCAGGGAAAGAACGTGATTACTGACCAGACTTGCCATTAACTGGAGTTTCAGACTAATCCCACCAAGGAAGCAAATGGTTTAAATCGATTACTCAAAGTAATCTGATTTTTAACGTGTGTGTCTTAATAGTGAGGGTGGAAATCACAGTATGAACATCAACAAAGGAAAGCAGGGGGAAGAGAAAGAAAAGCCACGGCGTGTCAGTATTGTGATAGATGACAACACGATGATAAACAGGAGTTCAGGCAGGGCCGTGGCCAACAGAACAGAAAAAGACCGCCAGGTGCTTCTTACTGGGACGACCAGTGACGTGACCCCGCTGGCGAGGCCGGTGAGCACTCTGCCGAGGTAAAACATCCACACGTTCTGTGCCGCGATGATGATGGTGAACCCAAAGACGAACGGTAGCGAGCAGAACATCAGAGTGAGTTTCCTGCCGACCTTCCCCACCATCCAACCGCCCAGAAGGCCGCCCACTGCAGCTCCCACCGTCACTATGGACTGAAAAACAAACATCACAGAGCATCAGGAATGTTTTCTAGAATTTCATTTGCATTTTACCCCATGTCCGACCAAGTTATGTAGAAGTAAAAGCTACAAAAGTAAATGATTTTGCTCAAATCTGCACCTAAATCATACAGTCATGTTTATACATGACGCTAATATTAGTTTATAACCCCAAATCAATACGTTCACGCACAATAAAAATGATATGACACATATTATTTTTATGATATAATAATATATATAATATCATGCTCATAATCTTCTACTCGTTTAAATAACTTCTGTAAATTTTCAGGAAGTAATCCATATTTAGCTTCAGACATGTTTAGTTTCATACATGGTGAGTAACCAAAGTCAACCAAATCTTTCATTTGACATCCGCTACTAGGTTTGAACTCAAGTGAATCCACTGAGGTGTGTTTGGACAACATGTGATGACTTAAAACTGCTGACAAGTTAAAAACACATGGTGTGAATGCTGAATTGGGGCATGTGACATTAAATCATGACAGTGGCCATTATACCCCAAACCAGGAGGCCTGGACGTCGTTCAGCCGCAGCCGAGGGTCAGCGATCCTGGTAAGTTGGGGGATGGCAGGAGAGCTGTATCCCAACACGAACCCGAAGCTCATGGGACCCAGAACAGAGGCAAACGTTGCCAGGTACAACTTCTTGTTCTTCACTTTACTGTGGCGAGAAAGAGGAACAAAGCGGGTAACGGAGGTAAGTGTCAAATGTCAGTGTGTCAAACATTATCAAAGGACAGTGCAGCTGCTTACATCACACATCAAAACGCCCTGGCTCGAGTCAGCTTTCATGGCCTGCACATTCATGCCACTTTGTGTCACTACAATTCAATTTCTCTTCCCTAACCCTATATTCTGTCTATGTTCTTATTGCATTGCATGGCTATGATCAACTGGAGCTGCGTGTTTTTTTTAATATTTGTTATTGACTTACAGTGAAGTTATGGTTATAGCAAAGTAATATTTACTTTAAAGTCAAAGTTCATTATAGCCAAATATCACATGAAAATTATGTTTTGTTGGAAAGTGTTACAAAATTTATAAAATGTATAAAAGTGAGATAAACTACAGCAATACACAATATGCACATAAAACTGTTGTACAGTCATACCTGCTGCAGGCTACAGATGAAAACACACATTAACACAGTACATATTTGTAATCATGTGCACATAAACTTCAATAATAGCTGAGTAATCATAATTTCATCCTTAGGCAGACTAAATGGGGTTGAAGGCCGACTGATGCCAATAGATAGATGACTTTTGCTAAGTGACATGACTTTTACTAAACATTTTAAACACTGAGAATGATAAAAACATTGAATTCATATTTTAACAGTGGTGTCTGAGATTAACAGATGGAACAGTGAAGAAGTACATCAACGCACTGACTACGTGGTAGAAAAGTGTTTGGAGTTTTGGACTTCACAGCATGTCAAGGGCCGTAAGTTATGGATTTTGAAAACTTAAATCCTACTGTAGGACATAAAGGAACAACAAAAAAATGTTTTGCTAAAACTGACTAAAAGAAAAAAACTGGCAACAATTCTGATGACTGCATCATCATTTAAGGAATTTTTCAAGCAAAAGTCTTATTTGACTCCAGCGTCTGGTGTTGGATTGAACAAGCAATTTGAAGGGCTTTAGGAACTTGTGATGGACATGATTTATCATAATTATCTGATATATTTTGGGCTAAACAAATACACTATTGCTGCATGGTAAAGCTAATGCACTGTGTAGACTGATTACATCAAAATGATAATGTAACTGAATGACTGCAGACTGGATGTTTACTTTGATAGATTAGTTAAGGAAGTGTCAGCAGTTTACGACTGGATCCTTGGAATGACAGACAAAGTGCATTCATATGTTTAGACACACAAACATTGTTTACCTTATTGTTAAATGTGATGTAAAGTATGTTATTCGTAGTAAATGGGCTAAGACATGCAAAACCTCTGGAATGATCCTTGAACAATCCATCTGTCTTTAGATCTCCATCAATTGCTCTTCCAGCTGATTATGCAGTATACTGACTGCAGCTACGCTGAGCTGGTGTGTTAGTGTGTTAACTGACCTCAAATAAGCATCCTGCTCAGACATGAGTCCTGTAGGATCCTCATCTCCACCATCCGCATCCAGCAGCCTTCTCCTCTCACTCTGGATGTCCATACTGACAGTAGGGACGTTTCCTGATGTTTACCCTCTCTTCTTGTTCACCTTTTGCATGGATCACAGGTCTCTCTGAACGAAAATCAATAGTAGCTACTCTAGGGTTATCCTCCCAGCTAACTAACTGGCAACTGTGCAGCCACGAGGACGGAACCGAAATCACACTGTATCACAGGTAACCGTGAAAACGTCGGATATTTCAATTGTTCGATTCCAACCAGCCAGTCGCCACCGAAACTGTCAGCGAGTGGGTTTGCTTCCTTACCGGTGGCCAACTTGCTTTGTCAACATTTCAGTCAGGTGATCATGTGTGTCTGTTATTTCCTGTTTTGACTTTTTCAAAATAAAAGTATTCATGTATCTGGATGGGATCACAGTCTATGGTTGGGACAGAGCTAAATGGTACCTCAATGGTCCTCATTGTCAAACTGAAACACCGGGCTGTCAGAGGCAATTTTGCATTCGGTGTCATGGAGAACTATGTAATGCTTCCCCTCCCGAACGCGCTAAACTAAAACCATTTCAAGGAGATTTCAAATAGCAAAGCAGTTAAGTAACGTTAGCTAAAGTTAGCTGTATGGGCAGAGTCGCATGTTTTATTCACCTGTTTAAAGTTTGCTTCCTAGCTACAACACTATTAGAAGCTGTTAATACATTTTACATTAATACTACTCGGTTTGACCATAGACTGTCAGAGCCTTTTAAAGAGATAAGAGATAAGAGATTCTCTCTATGGGGCTCTGGACTGTATAAAATAAGATGCGCCGGAAGAAAGACGAAACTCCGTGTTTAGAAAATAAAAGCCTCTGGTTCCTCGGGCGTTTCCATGGTGACATCCAAAAGGTCACCAAAGTGAGCAAAAGTAACTAAACTCATATAAAACAGCCCATTTCAGCTATTTGAACGACAGAATGGACACTTTTGAAGAGAGAAATGACCAGACGGTAACTTAAACACCTTCTTTGTAACTTAGTAAGTTATAAGTTAAGTCAGTTGGTTGGTTAACTTAGCTAGCTAGAAGTTACAATTAACATATAAGTTAAACCTAAGATAGTTATTTTAGTAACGTTACGTTAGTCTAAGTAAGGTCGCATTTTTTATACCAGCTGTAAGGGTCTTGAAACTAACTACCCAGTTGAAAAGTTTAAAGAAACGTTACACTAACGTTAAAGCCATCCAAGTTAAAGCAGGAACGTTAGTGTAGGTTGGCACCACAGACTATATAAACCAGCAGTGTTTCATTCTCAATCTCACCCATTTAACGTTAACTAACGTTAGAAGTGACAAGTGAAAAAAAGGCAATAATCTTGTGTTAACGTTAACTAATATAACACAAGCACCAAAAAGTACAAAAGGATGGAGAATTATCAATACATCATGATGTAACTTACTGTTTAATATCTCTCTCTAAAATTCAAAACGATCCAGTGTTAATTTTGTTTTTGTTTTTCTGTTTTCTTTATTTATGTAACTTAAAGTCAGGCATCTGAAATTTAATTGTATTATTATAATTTGTTATTGTTATAACTGGAACTGATGTTGAAACTAAAATCAGCTATGTTTTTAAATAAGTTGGAAGAGGCTAACATACTAACTTAATGACAAGCCAACAAACAAACTCCTTAGTGTTTGAAATGGTCAATAAAGTCAGTACAGTCTACTTCAATTTGTTTGTCTTCCTAGGAAATGTTTTGATTGCCAGTCAGTCTAGTCCTCATTTTGTTGGTCGGCATCCCTCAGGAAAACTGAAATGTGTCCATTGATTGTCCACCCAGCAGGCAGAAGACCACAGTTTATTTCCCAGTGCTGTGTCAGAAAAGGAGCTGGATGAGACCAGGAGAAAAAACACTATCAAGCAGCTTTATGGCTCCAGCAAAATCTTCCTGGCACCAGCAGAGAAACGCCCTGAGAGACCAGAGCTACGGGGGAGCGTTATCATTCAGAGCAAGGCTGCAGAGCAGTGAGAATCATGAATCAAATGAAAGAAAAACACATTTAAGGAGTGAAAGAGTTCTACTTTGGCCTTATAATTGTCAATTTATTTGTCTACGGATACTATTCTAGTATTTTTACTTATTTACTGATATTGCGGTATGCTTATTACAAGAGAAGCAAATGTCTTATCTGTTACACATAATATGAGGGACTTTTCTGAAAATATCTTAAATGTTAGTGGTGGGTCCAACGAAGGTTAAAATGAAGGGCAACTGGACTTGGTTGAAGATACTGGAAGACGTTTCGTCCCTTATCCAAAGGACTTCTTCAGTTCTGACTGACTGGCAGGGAAACTCAGCTATTTAACCTCAGTGGGGTCGTTATCCCGGGTCATCGATACCGCTGGTTCGTTAGTGTTCCTTGTTGCTGTGACGACAGTCGTTACAGTCGTTAAGACTACCTGTGGCCAAGACTGAACGACCATCGTTGGTATCTTCACCTGAGGCCAATAGGTTACGTTTGTTGAGTTTCCTGGGAAGGGATGAAAGGACAGCATTGTAAGTGGGGGATAAGTGGTGGCGTAGACCCCCTCCCCTGTTCAATGACGGCTTCTCGACCCTGGTGTAGATGGCTTCCTTGACACCTCTTTCAAACCATCCATCTTCTCTGTCTAAAATGTGCACCTGGTGGTCCTCAAACGAGTGTCCTCTGTCCTTCAGATGTAAGTAGACTGCAGAGTCTTGACCTGAGGA
>NC_060170.1:6905441-6912426 GCF_021292245.1 Micropterus dolomieu
TGGGTTTAAAAAACACAGGGATGTTATGTTTGTTGAAAATCCTCCTGAGTTTCTCTGATACTCCAGACACGTATGGAATCACAATGTTGTTGCGTTTGACCTTCTTTTCCTCATCCCCTGTAGTTTTGTTCTTCTTGGATCTTGTGGCTGTTTTCACAAAGGTCCATTTAGGGTATCCACAGGCTGTAAGTGCCCCCTTCAGGTGGTTCTGTTCCTTCTCTCTGGCTTGGGCGCTTGTTGGTATGTTTTCCGCTCTGTGGTGCAGTGTTCTCATAACCCCTAGCTTGTGCTCCAGTGGGTGGTGTGAATCGAAGAGTAGGTATTGGTCTGTGTGTGTGGGTTTTCTGTAAACACCAATCTGCAGGCTCCTGTCCTCTTCAATGTGTACAGCGCAGTCCAGGAAGGCCAAACTGTTGTTGTGAACATCTTCTCGTGTGAACTTGATGTTACTGTCCACAGAGTTGATGTGTTCTGTGAAGGCTTGCACTTCCTGGCTTTTAATTTTGACCCAGGTGTCATCCACATAGGGGTGGGCTTCACCAGAGGCCCCATGATACGATATTATCACGATATTTATGTTGCGATTCGATTTTATTGCGATTTTAAATATATTGAGATATATTGCAATTTATTACCTTTTTCCAAATTCCAATTAGGTCCCTAAAGTTGTCAACATCTGTTTATCTAAAAAGATCCATTTCTCTGTTTGTTCATATCATTTTTTCAGGCCTCTATATGGTCCTGTTAAGTTTTCTAGTGGACTAAAAAAGCAATAGATTTTATTATTCTAGTACCAAAAACTCCCATCTGCAATTTATATAATAAAATTTCGATACTTGGTGTCCGTGTATCGATACAGTATTGCCATGGCAAATATCACGATACTATGCTGTATCGATTTTTCCCCCCACCCCTATTAAATGTTGGAACTTGAAATCCAGGCGGTGCCTCTTCAGCTTTGAAAAATGTTTGTCTTTGCAGTTACACAAATGGAAAAGAGGCAATGGGAAAGTCCCAGTATGAGAAGGCTGTGATCTGCTTCTCCAAAGCCATCACACTGCAGCCAGAACAGGTACTGGACTAACTACAACACAGTTACCCATGTTAAAACTTGCTGTATGTTGTGATTTGTGCTTTCACTGTTAATAATGAGCAGTACTGACACATGACAATTTAGATTTAGAATTTTGCTTAATTTGATTTCAAATATATCAGATGTTTATGAGAGGGGCAAACATTTAGAAAATATAATGACTTTGTCTAAATTACGTTTAGTATTACCCCGAGTATAATGATATTGATCAAAGGACCCTAATAATCTATTTATCCAAAAATCTAATTACCTGTGACGTGTACAGTACTACCCAACTGGTGGTTTCAGTTCCCCTGTTTGTTTTCTATTTTTGTATTTTGCAATAGTCTGCAGGTGTGAGATGTTTTACTAAGCTCCAGTATGTCCGTGTGTCATAGACACGCTGTATTGTTTTCCTCAACGTGATCTCCTCTGCTGTTGTGTGTTTCAGACTCAGCTGCATGTGAGCCAGGCTGAGGCCTACCTGCAGCTGTGTGACTTCCAGTCAGCAGCAGCCTGTTATAAACAGGCCCAGCTCCTAGAACCTGGAGCCTTCAGCGCCCGCTTGGCCTTCATCTACTATCTCCAGGTAAGCGTCTCCGTTACTGTTACATGTACATTTTAGTGTGCATCTGTCCACGTTGTTGACAGTAGACAAGAAAAATCCAATGCGGCTCAAGTTGAAAGGCCACTTGTAAAGATTGCTTTACAATCTGTACAGCCTTCGACGCCCTCTGTCCTTAGACCCTCGATTCAAATGAGGAAAAGCTCCCCAAAAACCCTTTAACAGAGAAAAAATGTTAGAAAGCTCAGGAAGAGCAACAGAGGAGTGATCACTCTCCCAGGACGAAAATACATGTAATAGATGTCGTATGTACAGAATAGATTCACAGTAGCAAATCATAGTATGTACAATTATGATGGCAAAATGTAGTTTGTAAAACACAAGTGAAGGGATGGATCCAGGAGGTTCAGGTGTCGCTCTCTAAGTAGGGTCTGAGCCACAACTCTCCACTGCAGAGACCTGGAAAGAGGACATGTTTATTGTATCATTCACCTTGGAATTCAGGTTTATTCTGCTGTGCAATGATTATAAGACACCCTTCATAAAATCTCACATAAATGCCTAAACATAAAATAATTGAATGGTGACTTTTCTATTTCCTGTTGTCCTTCAGGGCCAGTGTTTGTTCGACCGAGGCCTTTTCCTAGAGGCTCTGGAGGCCTTCAGCAAAGCTGCTGAGGTGAAGCCTGGCTGCAGGGCCTACGAGGTCAGAAGGTCAGGAACCTGCATGCTCAGATCTAGATTAAAGTTGTGCATTTGTGCTTAGGCTTATCTAACAGTTGCTTTGCTATATGTATAGTGGCCAAGCATGTACACGTGGGTGTATGTGTATGTATGTATTATTATTATTCCTCTTCCGATTCTCCTTTCTGTATTGTTTGACACTGTATATGCTGTACTCTGGGCCTGGCTGTACTGAATATGGTGTCTTGTAAGCCCATGTGGGCTGGGCGTAATTATACATATGACACAATAATAAATTTATTAATTTATTCATTCATTCATTCATTCATTCATTCATGTCATTAATCCCAAGTACTCAAGATTTCAGATGTCATATTCTATATATTTTGTCTTTTATGGTTTCATTCTCACACATTGTTCATTCTTGTATTTTGTATCCCAGCTTGGCCTGTCTGACAGCTACAGGTCATCACACTGAGTGTCTGAAGCTGGTGAATGACTGGATGGTGTCAGATCGGCCCTCCTCTGACCTTTATATGCTCAGAGCCAGACTGCACAAACTGCTCAACCAGGTTACAACTGCAGGCACCTCAAACTTCAAATACCTTAAAAAAGCAGCGTATACACTTTACAGCTCAGCCAGTTAACTGATGCTGTAAAGAATCAAGCAGTTAACAGTAGAATGATCTTATACCTGTAGCTCCACATCCCAGCTAGCAAAAAATAGTAAGATACAGACAACAGAAGAAAGTGAGTTTTTTTATCAGGCTGTAAAATCTTTATTTTTAAATTGGTTCACATTGTTTTCACAGTTGAAGCAAAACCAAAGGTCTTATGAAAACATTTCTAAATTGCACAAACAGAAAGAAAGAAAGAAAGATTAAAATCACAAGATTTTTCTGTAGTAAATAATAATAATTAATTAGTGTATCTAAATATTTAGATATAGAAAGTGAGTTGATACAGACCGGGTATAAGAACACTCATCCAGTTATATACAGGATCTTACATATACTTCACCTACTGTAAACATACAATCAAATGTGTGTGATTAAACTAACAGTGATTTTCTGTCCTATTCAGACATCACAATGTTATCAAGACGTGAAGTTGGCGTTGGCATTGAACCCAGCGTGTCCGGCGGCCGGAGCCCTGCTGCTGCAGCTGCAGGTAGCCAGTGAGCAGGCCAGACAAAAGGCCGTGGATAGAGCTTTGATTGGTCAGCTGCCGGAAGCCCTGTGCATGATCAATGTTGCTATGGAGAACAGCCCGCAGGATGGACGCCTCTACCTGTTCAGGTGAGTCCCGCCAATGTGAAACACTCATACAAGCTTCAAAATGTACAAGTTGGCAGAGTGATACATTAATGAGTGAAATATTAGTGACATCCATCCATCCATTGTCAACCGCTTATCCTGCGTACAGGGTCGCGGGGATATTAGTGACATATTAATGGTAACTCATGTTTTTGGACTGTGGGAGGCAGGGGCGGACTGGGATAATAATTCAGGCCAGGAATCTAACATTAGTGCTGGCCAATCCACACATAGAACAGACAGTGTTTACTGTAAGTGTGTGGTTGAAAAATGTTTCTATTTACTGTTAATGCGCTCATCTGTGCCTTTTCTCTTTCCTTTGTTCTCCTGTGCACACTCGCTCACGCACACTCATGCGACCACTCCCATGTGAAGACTGCCCTGTGACAGACTCAACTTTTATATTCTCGTTTGACAAAAGTCTGGATGTCATATTTGGCGTGCGCATCCTCATACAGGGACACTGCAGCGACAGAGTGAGAGTCGCCTGACACATGGATTCTCCTGCTTGATATTATAAAAAAAGCTAGTTAAATATTATCGCTGCCGCTAGTCAAGTTGACAATTAACAGCAGGCCAAAACAGCCCCCAGGCCACCGGGAAATCTCCCGGTGCTCCTGCGGCCGGTCCACTAGTGGCGGGAGGATTATGTACTATGCAGAATGTGAAAAAGTGACATACACATTTCAAGTTTCCAGGGCTCAATTTTTTTAACTGCTTATTTACTAGAGCCTGACCCACAGCCAGAAAACCCAAGGTATTGATTTTGTAACCATGTGAAACAGAGAAAGGCTTCAAATGTTATTTTTTGTGGAGCTAGAACCAGTATACGATTGTGTAATTTCAACTCATTCCTATTGAGCTAAATATGATTCTGTTTTATTTGAGTACATTTATTTCATTTCTATTAAAATTCTGTTTCAATCACTTAAATTCTCTGTCCATCAGGGGGATTCTGTACCGACGTCTGAAAGACTTCACAGCAGCCATCGAGGATCTGGTCCAGGCTATGGAGCTGAGCGAGGAGGAGGAGGGAGAGAAGGAGGTCAGAGATCAGGCGGAGGCCAGAGACGAGAAGGATGAGCGTGGCTCTGTGCAAGAGGAGGTGCATTTTCAGCTGGTTCTCACCTACAATGATTTTGCTGTTCAGTGCTTCAGCAGAGGCCTCTACGCTGAGGCGACTCTGCTTCTCAACAAGGCTATCGATGAGGAGAAGGGCCAGGCAGGCCTCTACCTGAACCGAGGAGGTGAGGCTTTGTTCAGGCCAGAAAGTGAGGTTTAAAAGTCAAGAATAAGCCAAGTAAGTGTTGAATGATTGTTATGGATCAACAACACTATGAATGTGATTGTAGTCTGAAATCTGTTATTTTCTGCATGTAGAAAAGACTGAGCATTGACCAACCAGGCAAGGTGTACATATTAAGGAAGATGGCACTGAAACTGTCAGACAGGTGTAACCTGACAAACCTGGTCAACATATTTCAGCAGTAGAGCATGAAGAGCTTCTCCAACCACAATGCATAATTGCACAGTTCATACCGTTTCATTTCTCTCCACCATGCAACTGATTATAATAACCACGTATTCACTTCCCAAGTTTATTTGGGATTTAGATTTTAAGTTGCATGCTGAATGAACCTTTGGCAGTTTTGATTTTTGTATTTCGATACACACTAGTGCAGAAATGATTACTCGATTTATCAATTACACTGACAGAACATTTTAATTTAACACACAATTTTAATAATTAATTCATCATTAATTGGCTCTAGCTTTTCATATGTGATCAATTGCTATTTTTTACTTTTTATGAACATTTGCTTGGAAAAAACAAGACATTTTAAGACCATTGATTTCTTTCTAAAGTTTTACATAGTAAATAATTAATCATAGCAAAAAAAAGTTTGATTTTTTTCTCAGTACGTTTATTCGTTTATGTGTATGTAGGCTGTGGTGTGTGTGTGTGTCTGTCAGACTGTTTCTTTAAGCAGGGTGAGTGGTGTTACGCTCTGGCTGATTACCAGCAGGCTGAAGAGATGATGCAGCCTGATGACCCTGCTGTCGGGCTCCGCCTCGCTGTCCTCCACAACACGCTGGGGTCTTTCTGCTTCCAGGACGGGTCAGAACCACAGACGCACACAACCAAAATTAACACCCGCACAAACATATTCACACAGAAAAAACCAGTAAGAAAAGTCATCAAATCTAGTTTGCTATATTTGAGAGTATGTGTGTTTCCGTCTGCAGGCATTTCCAGGAGGCAGCTGCCATGTTTTCTCTGGCCATCCAGTACAATCCCAAAGCCAGTCAGTACTATGAGAACAGATCGAAGACCTTCCGAAAGCTCCTAAACTTGAAGGGAGCCAGACAGGATTTCATCTGCATGCTGATCCTGGATCCCACCAACGAGGAGGTCCGAACTACTTCTCATCCTCCAGATCCGCTGACATTAGGCAGACTTTTTGAAGTCTTTTGGTCTACTAAAGTATTGTATAACCCTTCATAAAATGAGATTAACAAAATCTTAACTTTTCCATATCATTTTGAATCGTCAGTAAATAGAACACAACAATATCAAGATACTGCTGTGACAGTCAACAGAATTTCTATCGTTTGTTTTACATAATAACTGTTCTCTGTCCCTCATAACAGTGCATGTGTATAACCCAGATTTTGTCGTTTATTTCAGAGCAACCTGTCTTTACAATTCATTTCTGCATATTGATCAATCTGGCCCAGACATTTTCACTAATGAGCCTCTTAGATGAACCGTTAATATTCCCAAAGCTTGTATGGTTAAAATGTAGTGTGTGTTTGTGTTTGTGTTTGTTTGTGTAGCTGCCTCCTATGCTCATGAATCTGTTCCCTGGCTGCAGCGTGTCTGATGTTTTGTCCAGTCCAGCAGGGCAAGCACTCAGAGTTCAGCTGATGGACACCATCCAGGCCTGCAGCTCCTCCGATCAACAAAGGTCGGCAACACAAAATTCACTACAAGGCGGGACACACCTGTGTTACACTGACTGTGGAACAGCTGACAGAAAACCGGCAGCGTAACATGTTACAGTTACTAAATAATTAGACCTTTTCTGTACCTGAAAGATGGAGGACCCTCACTAATTAGCTTTTCACATCATATGACTGATGGTGTAAGCAGCGGTACACAGAGAAACTGGAAACTCAGATTTGAACAACCTCCCTGCACTGGAAAGGGGAAAATACAATATTAACATGTAGAACCACATGTGACATACTGATGCCTTGTAAGTTAGAAGAATAAATGTAATGATATTATTTACTCAAAGACACAGCTTTTTGTCAATGCATAGAGATACAACTGCTATCCCCCCC
>NC_060170.1:6912486-6952464 GCF_021292245.1 Micropterus dolomieu
CCCCCCCCCCCCCCCCCCCCCCCCCCAAATTACATGTAACCAGCAGGGTACTTAGGTGTGTTGTGTTATGTGTTTTTAGACTGAGTGAGAAGCTGAAAAAGATGACTCTGACCTATGAGAACACGCCGAGGCAATCAGAAGACCCCTCTGAAGCAGGAAAGAAGCTGAAGTTGTGTGTAGACCAACTGGAGACAGTTGAGTGAAATCTTCTGCAGGTACCTTTTGGAAAATCATTAATGGTCACAGTAGAAGGGCTACAGCTGTGTCCATGTTCCCTTTTTTGGATAAAATTACCAGTGATATTCAGTTCTTAAAAAAAACAAACAACTCATTATTGAGTGTATTTAAATATAAAATGAAATCCGCTGGAACAACTGATAAATGTACTTTGGTATAACTAGAAAAAACATTTATAAAAGGCATTTACAATTCTTTTAAAGTCCATGCTAGCCATCCAGGAATAATAAAATGATAAGACACCCAAATACATTTTACAGATGTTTCAAAAAGCACATTTCAAACCTTTTAAGTATTTGAGTCACGGCTGGTGCAAGCAACAGGAATACAGGGGAAGAACCAAAATGCAGACAGCTAGATGCACTTCAATGATTTTATTACACAGATGGAGAAGGCTGAGGCAGGCAGGGGTCCAAAGACCAGGCAGTAAAGACCAAAACAGGCATCAGAAGGTTAAAAGCTAGGCAATGCACACTAACCAATTTGGCAAAAACAAAGGAAACAGACCAGTATAATATGGTGAGTGGCTGATGAGGGAATGAGATTCAAGTGGAGAGATGGATGGGGAAGCTAAGGGCTGCTTTCAACCCCGACAAAAAGCAGCTAAACGTTTATTTAAACTGAAACGGTGGCGCTTAATACCCTGTTGTGTGCACCAGCACTTTTCTGCCCTTTTAGTATGGCTGTGATTATATACATGTCACTGCTGACGCACCCACCAAAAGAGAGAATACGTACCTCAAAGCACGTTACACACTGTTCCAACCTGTACACCTTTGCAAACCGATGCAAACATTTTGAGACTGAACGTGCCCCAGGTGACTGCAGGGCTGATAAGAAGTCGGAAAAGGGGCGAGTTCAATCTCAAAACGTTTTTCAATGGTTTACAACGTTTTTGGATTGAACGACATGTTTCCTTGCAAGGTGTGTGTGAGGTATGTTTTCTCCCATTTTGTGGCGTGTCCCAATCAGCTGCGATAAGTTTGTAAACACAACGGTGTTAAAAAGGCAGGAAAATGCAGTGCGCCTGCGTACACAGCAGGGTGTTCGAGGCACTTTCACTCGCCCCTGGTGTGTGAGTGGGTGGGGCATTCAGGTGATGAGGAAAAGACGGTAAGTCCGAGGACATCTGGAGCCGAAGGAAAGAACTCGGCCTGAGAGAAGAGAGCAGGGGCTGGAGACGGGCTGATAGAGAGAGTAATGCAGAGAGCTAGAAAGAATGTGTAGCTGTCAATCTAAGAAGCAAAAATATGTACTAAAAGCAAACTGAACAGAAATACAAAGAGGTTGTTCTTCTGTGTTGACTGTGGCAGGTTAAGGAAGCGGTTTCGGTCATTTCTCCATGACTGTCCAACTGGGCAACACACCGGGCCACACCTCATTACACCCACCACCCCCATCCACATGGTGGATCTGGACCAGTCCGCCTACAGGCACAAGAGCAGCTTAAAGTACAACACAAGATATGGGTGCTCTGAGGTCTGCGACACTTCTCAGAAGTGACGTGAAAAACAAATAAATCTTTTATCTGTGCCTGAGTACTGTGTTTTACATGCAGTGCTCTTTGTTTCAGACTTTAAAATTATACCAGCGACGTGCTAAAGATTTTACACTGAAGGAGATCTGCAATATGCAAAACCACCGCTTTGGCCCTTGAGCTCAAACTTACTGTTTGAAATCATTCAGAACAAGAAATACATGCTCTTTAATGTGAACAGTCTATATTTAAAACAATAAACATTATAGTTCTTGTTACACCTATAATTCCTTCATTCTGAAAAGAGAACAGTGCAACACCGCTGTGATATTATCCTTTTATTAAGATATTAAAATGTACTTGAACAACCCGCTGTTATTGGCGAGTGAGAACCCTCTATCTGACAAATCATGCCAGAGAAAAAACATACATAAGCTGATGCAAGTGCTAAGGGACGGTTCAATACACACATAAGCTGCACTTAAAGCAAAATATGGGTTGAGTAACTACTCATTCTTAAGCTATGCACAGTTTAAAGCCACATTATGTAGAATATTAACTCCCATAGGGGGCCACATAGAAATAGATGCAAAGCTGGAGGGCATGGTCTGTGGGAGAGGAACAGTCTCCAAACTTTATAGGCTCTTGTCCCCCTCCTCCTCTAACTGTAATACCTCACCCAAACGTCAACATGGCAAGGGAGCTGGGAATTAACCTGGCCTATCAAACCAATGCTGGCACGGATGCGGAGAGGTAGGAACTCTCATTCATATGTTGTGGCACTGCCCTTCCTGTGGAGGGAGGTGGCACATATGCTGACAGGGATACTAAATGTAGATATTCGGTTTTATCCAAAGATATGTTTGCTGGGTGCCAATATTGGAAATATACAAATCGATAAGCAACAAAGAGTGATAGCCCTTGCGTGCCTGGCGGCTAAACATTTAATTGTTAAGAATTGTAATGTGAGGAAACCCTCCTGCTTCTCCAGAGACCGGTGGTTGCATGAGTTCCTCCATCTCTTAATACTTAGGTATCTAGATATGGATACAAGTGACCGATGGGATACTATAAGATCCTTCCTAGATATGTATTCCTCTAGAATCAACTGCATGTATGCTGTCATGTAACATGTACGCACCATAATTAAATAAGTGCACTCCTATTTTTTCTCCTTTAGGGTTATTTTTTTAGTTTGTTTGTCTGTTTGTCTTTGGTGTTCTGGTAGTTGTTGGTGTCCTTGTAGATTTGGATCTTGTGGTGATTGTGGTAAGTTTAATAAAAAGTAAAATTAAATACTGTACTGTAGTCCAATAGATGGCAGCAGAGGCACAATTTTAGCTTGATGGCATTACTCAGGATGTTCTATTACTATGTTTGACTGGAAACTTCCTGTTTGGTATATGACATGAGATCTAAATGTTTGCTTACTGGCTTTGTAACTTAATCAAATTGCCATCATCTAAATTGTGCCAGTGATTTGTCCAATTCTCAATTCAGTAGAATTCTTTGGACACCTAGACTATACCAAGTAAATGATTTAAGTATTTCAAATCACAGTTTTACCAATGCATAAACTCTTTTCACACTGGAGTCTGAGACAAGCCCGTGGGAACTTTAATAATAATCATGGGTTTATTTGTATAGCACTTTCCAGTACAGGTAACAAAGTACTTTACAGCAATCAATGTAAAACATCAACATGTTGGATTAAAACTGGTATCACACAGTGGTTTCTAACAATCGATTAATAAAATATAAACAAGTCAATAGAGAAATAAAAGAAAAGTACATTACTTAAGTGAATACACGCTGAACCCGGTTCATATCAAGCAGCTGTTAAATCTTTGCTCGTCACTGTTCACAGCTCCTCCGGTCTGCAGTGTTGTTCCACACGTCACTGACACAGAATTACACGCCATGGATAAATACCAAATAAGTTCCAGTTTCACTCTCTGTGTCACTCATGCTCTCTCTTGCACTCCTACTGTTTTGTGTTCTCTCTCTCTTCCCCTCTCTTGCCTTTGATGATGGCTTAATGTTTCTCTCGATGTCTTTATGTTACTTTATCCTTGAGAAGTAAGATACATGTTCATAAACATTAATAACATTTAATTAAATTCCCATCCCTAATAATAGTAGGCCTCCCCTGTTCTCTGAAGCCAAGCAGTGTCTGACCTGAAGGTTGTGAAGCCCCTTTCAGATCCACTGCAGGCTGGATCTTTGTGGCTGTGTCAGTCTAAAAGTGAAAGACTCTTCCTCCTAATACACAAGTTAGCATTTTTGTTGATTGATGAGGGTCATAGGATAATCTTAATTAAGTAAGAAAATTATGTAGTAAAGAGAGCGCTGTCTTATCCAGGTCCACACTTGAGCCTTGGAACCAGCTCAAACCAGCTAAATCCTAAAAGGCAGCAGGGCAAAAAGTCGTCTGTCAATCAAACAAATGGGAATAACAGTCCTTTTTATTTTGCTCTTCTCTGAGTCCGTCATGATGTTGCACCCATGAAAAGTGACAGAAGTAGTTGTGTGGATGCGCTTGAGAGAGAAGTTCTTACCTGGCCTTCTTGTGCAATCTTTGTGTTAAGTTGGCATGGGTATTGGATTGAGGCCCTTAAGATATGTTGCTGATGTAGTGCACGTACAAATACATGTATTATGTATTGATCATTTATTTTGATACATCTCAACCGAAAGTAGGACAGACCTCTTATTAGCCACTGTATACCACTCTGGCTTGCCTTGCAGTAAATGAGCAATGATTAGGCGGTGCATTATGGGAAAGTGAGCTGTGCGTACTTACATATGTGCTTAGATAGTTTTCTGTTTGTGTTTAGAAAAAATAATATTAACTCATTATGTCCACATAATGGGTTTTTCTGAAGCTTTTAAACACAGAGACCTTGAGCCGGTTCCCCAGGCCAAGGATGAACTTCCTTTCTCAGTCAACAGTGTGTAGAAAACAAAGACAGACTGGTTGTTGGTTATACTGATGTTGACACTGGTTAAAGATGCCACCCTGATAATACTTGCTTAAAAATGACCAGAAATAAAATCTACATGTCAGACATGTACATGTGACAAGACAGTAATCCAAACAGAATGGCAAGATTTCTTCCTTATTTGTCCACAATAATTTCTTTCTACTGCCCATAACTAATGCTCTTTGTTGTTCAGCAGAAGTAGTGAATCTGATTGGTCGCTGAAGTGTACTAGTAGTAGTGTCACTGGTGATCAGTATCCGCAGTGAAGAAGTGTTGTGGCTGCAGCTCTGTGGTGCTCTCTGAGAGGCAGCTGACCTCACCGCATTAACGACAGCTGTGGCAACAGCTGACACTCTCAGAGAAAGGACCTGTGGCACACTGGCTGCTGTCTCACCACAGAAAGTGCCAACACCACATTGCTAAAAGCACAAACATACCAGAGTCTGTCGCAGTCACGTCACGCGGTGCATTCACGGTGCTTAATTAACTAATGAAAACTGATACACCATATTTTTTCTTAACCTTCTCTGAAAAGGCCGCCACATGTGGAATATCGGAGAAAGTGCTCTTCTCTGCTGTAGCAGTAAGATTTTTGTATAAGTTTGTTTTCCATTTTCAAATGTATTTCTTTATTATATTTCAATACCTACTGAAATTCCACGCCACCGTGGAATGTAGTTGTAGACGACCACGGAGGAGACGACCACTCATGTCAGTCAACACTTTTTGTGTTGACACTGTCGATGTCTGCTGAGCAGTGTGGCCGCCTGTTCTGTTCTTGTGAGGACCACATGTCTACCTAAGTGTCAGTTGATCCTAAAAATTCTCCAAACAGAACATTTTGCTGGCCCTCACAACAGCTCTTTTAAGGTTAGGGCTTGAATTTAGGGTCAAGACTAGGATCCTAAATTCAAGTGTGCTGTTAAGGTCAGGGATTACAGACAGTACAAAGTCTTCACAAATACAGTAATACAGTCTTAAATGTGTGTGGGCTTCAGCCCCTCAGCAGAGTGGTGCGGGATAGACAGTGGTCGTAAAGGAGCTGAAAAGTGTTTCACACTTGTGCAATAAAAGGCTTGTGTTACCGTCCGGTCAGGGCCGGGAGGCGCAGCCAGCGGGGTGGTGCCGGTGGCCCAGCCAGCCAGGTTTCTGAGGCCAGACAAAAACACCTTTCTCTGGGCACAGGAACTGGCGGTTTGGCCCTAGCTCAAAACATTCCCTGTTGGAGGGGAGGTTCATTCACGTTTTGGCAGGAGACTGTTTTGTCTAAGATGGGGGAACGCAGAACGCGTTTGTAGTCTTTGGGTAGTGTTCGGGGCAGGTGACGTGCACGGACGCACAACTCCATGTCCTCCTGAAGTGAAAGTGGATGGGGTTATGTGGGTTTGGAAATGGATTTGTATTGGTGGACCGGAGTGGGCCTTAAAGTATGTGCCAGTCAGGGTTTTTGTCATTGGCCGGCTTCTGTAAAGTACATATCACTGCATTATGATAATGTTTTGGATGGTTGAGGCTGTTAAAATTCCATCTTCTCCTTAAAGATCAGTTTTAAACAGGGTAATTTTATTGTCAAAACATTACAAAATTATCAAAAAGAAACACACACTATACTGAATATATATTTTTCCGTACTGCAATAAATAACAATATATTAATAAAGGTTTTCAACAGAAACATTAGACAGCGGAACAATGCACATTAGAGACACAAGTCATAGCCAAAGCTGATCAGTCAGTGAACCAGAGGTAACAGACAGAGGAGTCCACCTGCTGATCCAGAAACACATTAAGATGCTTCTGTCGGGTTATAGACGGAATTTTGGGCCGCCGCTTCCCCTCGCTCCAACGTCTGATGCTCCACACGACACATTTGGCACCTCAAGGACGTATAAAAACAGTAAAATGTGCTTTACAGTCTTGTAATTCTCATGAACGAATTCAGCCGCGTGGTTCCTTTTCCCTGAGAGAGACGGGAAAGAGAAAGAGGAGGGGGGACGGACAGACATGCGAGCAGACGAAGGGTCTCCCCTGAGGAACATTTCTAAAGACAATTTATATATTTTGGAGAGATAAACCATCCGCCTGTTTGTTCTTCGCATAAATTTTCCAGTCAGTTTTACTGGCTTGTCTCAGCCATCGTCTCCCTGTTCATGCTGTGTGTGTTCTTTCGTAGCGCGCTGCCTGTCCTCAGCTTTGGACAAGTGCTTCAGACAGCTGTATTCTTATTGGGTCTTTGAGGGCACCGCTGGCCTTATTCGCCTTTTGTTTTCTTTTTGTTTGCCCTTACAGTTTATAACCACGTTAGGGTACTTCTGGTTACGGTGGCTGGTGGATTCCTAAAGTCGCTGCTGACCTTAAATATTCTACCAGCCAAAAATCTTTTTTCATTTTTTTTTGGAGTAGAAAAGAACATCCACATGCTTGGTTTCCTGCTGAAGAAGATTAACTTACCAGCCACATACAAGTTGATCAGCATTTGTCTGACACTTATTTGGTGATTTTCCCATTTACCGCTCGAAGCCGACCACTATCTATGCCTTCATCTATGACTTCAGGATGAAGTCCTCCTACGTTAAACTGACGGACTGTTTAGTTTTTGGGTTCACTTCCACCCATTCATCTCTTTCAGCTTGCTGATGCTGGTCCCTTTGACAGGTGTGGAGGGTGGAGGGTTGTAAAGAGGCAGGGTGGGGGTGCTGCAGCCGCGTGTCCACAGCTTCTCAGTGGGGACTGTCCACACGGTCCGAGACGACTTCTTCTTGGGCTTGTCTGTCTTCTCTTTAGAAGTACTAGGAGACATGGACTGGAGAGGGAACATTAAAGAAGCAAGATTAGAGCGACATTTGAGCCTGACTGACAGTGAATGATGCTCAATATTACATGGCCAGTTTACCCACTTAATAGTTTAACCTTTCACTTTCTGTCTAGTCCAAGTGCAACCTACTAATCTAAGTCTATCCTGCCTTCATATATGACCTGTCCAGCTGCCTTGAGCTCTTCTTTCTTATTTTAGATTTAATAAATGTAACATACGCAGCAGCAGAGAGTGAAGCAGCTGAGCTTAGCAGCATTTTGTCCCGTCCCTGCGTAGCGGTTCTTCTTTGGCAGCAGCAGGATGAAGGACACAGCCAGAGACAGATGGTAGAAACTGTGGACATAGGCGTAGTCCCACTCCTACAGTGAAGAGAATACAGGATTAATGTAAATAAGTGAGAATATAGCCTTAGGGCAAGAAACACTGCTCAGTCATGATGTTAGGATTATTTTTATTTTGACAATAATCACCTCAAAGTAGAAACGCAGCATCAGAGCGAGAGCACCGAAGCAGCAGCCTGGACCGACCTGCTGCGTGTACACTTTCTTCTCTGGATACACCGCCCGCAACTGTTTCATCTTCTGCAGCTGAAACATCCACAGATCCGCAGATGAGACATACGAAATTCAAGAGATTGATTGGTTGATTTGATGGCAAGAGAAAAGAGACGGGGCAAAGGAAGGACGAGAATGGTGGAGAGGAGGGTGGAGGACGACAAGAGTTGAAAAGAGAAGCAGAACAAATGAGAAAATTTAAAATAAGTAGCAGGAAGGGCTGGAGAGAATAAGTGGAAAGGAGAAGAAGAACAAGATGTCAACAAAGGAGAGGACAAAAGTAAAAACTTGCGGGTCGTGGGTGGAGATCATGGAAACGACAGTAAAGAAGAATGATATCAGACGGAAGAGAATAAGGAGGAGATGGAGCAGATCAGATGACATAGAAACGTCCTTATACTCTTTTTACCACATGCACTATGCTATCTTCAACTCAAACCTGACTATACAGTAGACAAGACCACTCACCCATTTGACAGTAATAATGAAGACAGCTGATCCGATTGGTCCAGAGTAGATCCCATAACCCAAGCGGTCCTGGTAGACCCTCACAGCGGTGGTCAACACTCCAAACATGGTCATGCTGGAGCGCTGGGGTTCATCAAAGTCACCCAGGGCTGGGAGAGGGAGACACGTTCTGCATGTGAGACAGGTTTTTTTTAAATGTTTCACCAGGATCATATCAGAATCCTGTCTTTTGCATTCCCTTGTCAGGCTCAAGGACCAAAGTAGTCCTTACTTATGAAGGGAGGCCAAAGCCCTTAGAAATACCATAAAACCAGTGTGAGCAGCACTGATGTGAGATATGTACTAATGGCACAGAAAGGCTGCATATTAAAAGTAATTTTAAATATGAAGATAGGCCTATCTGAAGTTTTCACAGTTTGCATTCTGTTGTCTTCCATGATGAATTTGACACATATTGTATATATTTTGTATATATATATATGTGAATTTATTGAAAGATTATTCCATAACAATAATAATGGATTGATGATAGCCAAATATCCTGGAGGTTGACCTGCCAGGCAATATTTGGACTTGCAAATCAATCCAATGCAATGCCCCACATCAGAACAGCACAGGAATATGAAGGCCCGGGCACAGCTGATGGATTGCATGAAAATCTTCTCAATGCAAAAATGAAATTCTCCTCTGTTCTTGCTGGGTGAAAATTTTAAGTTGAGGTTGGGTTTGATATTTTGCCAGCCATTTTACAATTGGTAGACCTTTCGACAAAGAGAGCGAACCAATCACTGAAGTCAGCTGTCGAGGCATTTGGCCCTTCACAGCACGTGATTTAAAGCCCATCTTGCAAAACCTCAGGGGCTTATAAGAGAAGAGGGGAGAGGGGCAACTCTATTACTGTGTGTGTGTGTGTGTGTGTGTGTGTGTGTGTTCATATGAGAGAGTAACAGCAATCATGTCTGAGCACATGAGCTGAACTCAAAGACACAAAGGCTGTTTTTTTTTAACCTTGTGCTTGGGATGTGTAGTCGTTGAATACTATTTTCATTCATGAAATAATGAAGTGTTTTTTAGTAAGTGCTTGCTAGCTTGAATTCACAAAAATGACCCAAGCAACAAGTTCCGGCTTTTCTAGTGAGCAGGTGTAAGAATTAAAGTGCATTTTTAACTCTGTTACACAAGCTCGGATCTTAGTGTGTTTCTCAAGGCCATGTCATGGTTATGGACACTGATTACAGAAGAGACATGTACAAACAATTAAATGTTCTAGTACCCGCTGCAACGTCTTAACTATTCAAACCACAACACATTCTGCTGCTGGATGTAGAGTGTGGCGGTCTGTAAACCACGACTTACCTATAAGTGTGACCCACATGGAGAGAGCTGTGCCGTAAACACTGAAGTACTCCAGAACGTCGTACCTCATGAAACACAGGATGGAGAGGCCTGGTCCATCACATGCATGGTAGATCTACAGGAAGACAGTCACAGCAGGTGTGATTTCAACAGCGCAATAGGTTGTAACTATAGAAAATCAAGTGATCATTAATAAAATACCTGAATTTGTTCAGCTATGAGTCTAGCAAATCATTAAAGTTATTTAAAATGTAAGCCCAAATAGATTCAATAAGCGATTAGGTAGGATTTGGATTTGTCTAAATTCTACCGAGAATTCTTTACAACTTTCATGACACGTATATTAATCAAAAACAAAGCTGGTGAGTTAAACAATAAATAGCAAACATAAAAATGAATGAATTCTTCCGATCAGAGACAGACAGATCAGAGCTGTCAGCTAAGTGAATGTTCAGTCACAAAGATTTCACTCAAACGCCACAATCAGTGACGTGCAAGCAAACACCAAAACAGAACCAAGAAGCGCATTCTCACCGCCGTGAAGAACATGGTGAAGAAGTAGACCATGGCCTCCATGTGGAAGCCCCTCTTGGCGGCCACGCTGGCTGTAGGCAGGAACACCAGGCTGCTGACTGTAGGAAGCAACATCTTGGCAATAAATGCACCCATGGCGGAGGGACAGCAAACACAACTCTGATAGAAACTGTGAAGGCTCGTCTTTAAAGTGATCTTGAACGAAGCGTACGCTCAGTGGTGTGTTAAAGTGCTGAAACTGTTTTAATTAAGAAAAAGGTGATATCTACTAGGAAAGCGGATGTCTTCAGGTCCCTTAGTCCTTATTGTGTGTGACTAGTGCGTCTAGTCGTGAGTGGATGAGCCAGAGAATTGCATATAGAGCACACATACACTCCCACGCAACATGAACACACCCAGCTGTCCAGTTTGGCCCTTTAAAGTTTAAATGTCCCCCAGGCTGGTGGGTCAGCAGAGGCCTGTATGTGCAGTGTCATGCTTGGCCAGCTGTTTGCATACCAGTGAGACATGGGAGGGGCGGTGGGCAGGGCAAGGGCTAGCAAGCCATATTGTAGCATATCTATGGACTGTTTCACATCAGGGTTAAACACTGTCTGTAAAATAATTCTCTGTGATTGTTCAACCTGTTTGTGGCAACAGACAGAAAGGTTTCCACTGACTTTGGGGGTCAACGCGAATTTTCAACTGGAATGAGCAGAGTTTGAGACGATGTTATGGCAACATCCAGCCTCCAGCAAGGCAATGAATACCAGCCCAGTCTCCATGTTATGACTATGCTTAAAATGTTCCTACTACATCATTCTGCAGTACACGGTTAATATACAAGGCCAATGTTCAGCGTTAGTACAGGAAGTAATATTTCCTTTATGGATGGATGGATTATGAAAAATTGATACTCTGTTCCAAGATGGTGCCCATTCAATCCAGTGAATGACGCTCTCCCAGCTCACGCTCCAAAGAAGCTGTCCCACTTCCTCGTTGCGTTGCCCACTGCACATGTGCATTAATGTCTCTTCACCGAATGCACACTCGCGTCTCATAGACTTTACATGAAGATGTCAGGCACATAAAAATGTCTTTGCTAGGGTCTTGAAGAAAGGTATGAAATCTTCATGATTTAAAAATGTATAACACGAAGAAGTACGTATGTTATAAATAAGAGTTAAAGCTTAAATTCAGTTCTTCAGAAATGCTTTGCGGTCAGTCTCTGATGCTTTACATGCAACTGAAGAGGAGAGTAAAAACCATCCAGCTGGTGAGTCCAGCTTTCTACAATCGGCGTTTTTGCTCACTGCTGTTTGGAGACAGTTTGTAATTGTTTTGTTTTTTTTTACTTCCTGTTTTGAGTAGATTTAGCGTCAAGCTGCTCCTCTTGTGAAATAATCTTATAACCATATGGTTCTGAATTATGTTAAAAGAAACACTGAGACTGAAACATTTCTTTCACAATTTAGAGTTTAACAACGTCCGTAACCGCGTCCAACTCCAAGTCAACAGATGGAATCTTGTAGAGGACATTAAAACAGCTGTTGTGGGTTTCTGTTTGTTGTGGCCATGTGAGGTGGCGTTGAGCCCACCCTACTGACTTACTCCCATTACAGTAAAGACATTCGCCCAGCACTGGGTAGGGTGGTAAATTCTTCTGGTGTGGAAAATGCCATGATCTGCTGCTCTGGCTATTAGAGAGCAGTAAAACATATGAGATGCCACTGCCATTATCTCATCATGATTCAGATACTAAAAAAAAATTACAATTCAGTTTTTTTTTACTCACTCATGCTGCTGCATTGGCATTTGGAAAACTGATCCTTGATCATATTGGGTACTGACCTAATAAAGACTATTTCCATTTATTCATAATAACATATATGTTGTTATGGGCCTAAAGGCTTACTCAAATATCTTCACCAAAATGTGGAACAGTGACATTGTCAAGCGCATGACAATCCGCCAGTTACTGATTATTTTCATTTTCCCTGCATTTCGCAGTCTGCTTCAAAGAAACACATATTTCTCCTGTGATGATGATGACACAACTTGACTGGATAGAGATTGCTTATTCTGGTATCAAACATGTTGACATACTAACCCGAGACCCAACAGGATCCCAACTGACCCGAGTAGACAGAACATAATCTGGACCCTGCTTGACGCTAGTGGACGCGTGAAGACCTCTCATATACCACTAGAACTCATGTGTTGTCTGTGTAGTTTGAGACAACTGAACCCTTAAATCTTCATTTTCATGTGAGTTGAATGTGTAAAAAAACAGCAACAACTTCTTGAAAATCACAGGTTTTTATAAAAAATGTCATCATGTGCCATATAAGGATAATTTCTGTTTGCCTCCTCTCAGTGAAGCCATGTTTGACTGTGCGCTGCACTGTTGTTCCCAGAAGGGATTTCTGTAGGGCTGAAATGATGGTGGCGAGGCAGCAGTTGCCGCCCTCTGCTCTCCTCTCAGCTGTTACACCTGCTCTTGGGCTCGAAGCAACGACACAAAGGGTGCAGTATTGCTGAGGGGTTTCACCCCACGCCTCAGATTCTTAGAGTGTTTCAGTAACCCGAGCTGCCGGGGCCGAGGCTGGAAACAAACTCTCAGGCCTGATGGTTTTGGAAACACTGCTGTGGCCTAACCACGCCCTCTGCTGGGAACTTCTCTGTAAATCCCTCCTGTTGTGTTTGAAATGTGTCTGCAACCTATATAAACTGACCAGTCTATGTGTTTATATAGCATAAGAATATATTGTTTATATAGTTATCGTTTATATAGTACTTTGTAAAATGCACATACAAAAGCACTTAGCTCAGCATAAAGAAAAAAGGTCACTCCCAGTGTCACTTTCTGTCAGGAGAATGTGCATGTGTCCTGCTCACCTGTGGGTGAAAAGGGATTTGTTACAGTGAGGTAAACTGATGCAGTAGTGCAAGTCTTCATTAGTACGACTGTCATTGGCAGCATGAGTCAGATGACCTTAGATGACCTCACCCCAAGCCCCTACTCACCCTCCAAGACCTGGTCAAAGAGGTCAAAGAGGTCAAAGAGGTCAAAGAGGTCAAAGCCTGGGTGCACTTTGGAATGTGTGAAAGTGGGATAAAGGGAGGAGGTTACAGACATACTCCACAGCAGACACAGACACGGGCAGCCGATGCATGGGTCAGTTCATACTTTGTCAAGTGTCTGTTTATACAGCCTAAGCGGGATATTTTAAAGTGTAAAAATCCACTTGTCAGTGCTCTCTGGTGGATAAACTATGTAATGGTGACACTATATTACCTCAACCCTAGTGTGGCATTTCTGCACTGCAATTTCTTGTTACTTACTGACCGACATAAACACTGTTACTGATACATGAGATTATATAGCTTAATACGGCAGAACATAGAAGATGGAACTGCTTGTGTGAATAATAATTTTTTTGCCCCTTTATAATATTTATATTTTATTTTTTATACCCAGTGACAATTTCTTGATACAAGTGAAAAGATTTTGGAAATAACACCTGTTTTAATAAAAAATCTTCAGTTCACTGGAAGAAAAAACGGAAATGTCTTTTGGAAAATGGCAGTGAGTTTGTGATGATTCATAATAAATTATTACGATCTTGGGTAAAAACTAAATCTGCAGCATCTCAGTCAATAGTGACCACTGAGAGAACTTGGATAATCCTGCTAGAAAAGCTTGTCTGGTGCAGCTTTTAGACTCATCAAATGTGCTGTTAATCTGAATTCGTGTGGCAGTGAAATGTGTGGCCCCTAAGCTCTTCTTGTCCAGGAGAGTTTGTGGCCCGTGGTGACTTTCACCTCAGGACCCCTCAGTCTAAATACAGCGGGTTAGTGTGGGAATGTAGAACAGACTTCCTGGACGCATCTGAAAAAACACAGGGCTTCCTTTTGATTCAGTAATAAATAGCTGTGACCTCTGACTCCCGGGCCTTCTTTCACAAATAATTGGAGGGCAGTGCTTATGTTTCAGCCAGCCAGTCACTCAGGACAAATGAGAACCAGTGTGAGCAAAGCACTTCACCTCAGTTCTGGTGCTATTTTACCTCATCTGTAAACGGTCATCTTGACTATGATATATTGTGTTGTTGCTTTAGATTGTCAGATCTTTTATATTCATTCTTTGTTTTGATTAAAATTTCAATAAAACCCCATATTTGCGTTTATAATTATACAACTTAATAAGCAGGAAATTATATTCTCCCTGCAGTTTCCCTTACAACGACATTTGGCCGTTCTTCGCTTCCATCAAACTTTAATTAAAAGCTTAGCCTTGTTTTTCTCTGGATGTCATCGTTTGAAAGACAGTTTCATGAACTCTCAGGCCAAAAACAGCTTTCCACAACAGCATATTGAAGATCAGTAATCAGTTATTAAATGTGTCGCTAAGGTGAAGAACTTAAGAATTCACATCACAATTTCTTCACTATACAAAAACCACATGAAGACTGTAGTTACACCAGT
The DNA here is from genome assembly GCF_021292245.1 of Micropterus dolomieu. Lineage (NCBI taxonomy): Eukaryota > Metazoa > Chordata > Actinopteri > Centrarchiformes > Centrarchidae > Micropterus > Micropterus dolomieu. The sequence goes on from NC_060170.1 coordinate 6,927,378, forward strand.
TAAAGCCATACTGCCAGTATTAGGCTGGAATAAATCACAGCATTTCTGCTGATCTGGTTTTACTAACTGATGCTTAAAACCACAAATTGTCACCAGGTTATTCTGCCAACGTTTAAAAAATAGATGATAATTTTCTCTTGATACACCAAACGTGTCAGACAGGTTTACGGTACTGTGGCTGGCTGGCATGTGTTGATCCAGGCAGCAAATGTGAAAAAACGTGTACTTTTCCTGAAGAGTGTGTTGACGCTGGAATATACAACAAGATCAAGTAAAATGTATTTATACAGCCCAATATCATAAACCAAAAATTTGCCTCAGGGGGCAATCGGACCAGCATACAGCCTTTGTCCTCGATTTAGATAAGCCCCCCCCCCCAAAAAAATGGTAAAGACCTGAGTGTGGGCTGAAAACTGAGAGCTGGTGCTTCTATACACACAATCCATCTCTGGTCTGGTGTTTGTTGCTCATTAGAGAGAGAGAAAAAACTAATGACACTGCGTCTCCTGCCCAAACTCTTCCTGGTTTTCTCCTTCTTTCAAGTTGTTTTTTAAATACATTTTTCCATCCAAGTGTTTTACAGGAAGAAGTGTGTTTTGTTTCACACATTTTGAGCTAAGCTACGCTAAAATGAGCAGCTTTTTTTATTTCATTTTCTTTCTGCGGTTGTGTTTATAACGCCTTTAACTGCTCTTTTGTCTGCATGCGCCAATCCTAATGACTCCAGACTTTGTTTGGCATTCTGCAAAGGGGCACACACAAAAACACACCCATGGGAGTGTTGGAAGCCCTCGTGCAACACATTTTCTCGTGTGGAGGGTGGTGGGCTTTAATTGGTGGTGGGCGGAGCTTATTCCTCTCGTCTGGCAACCTCCCTGAACTTTGTCTATCAGCGAATAAATCTGGCGATGGAGCAGAAAGGCGACTAATGTAGCCAACAGACACAGTGGCAGCATACTTAGAAGAAGGAGAGAAATGGATGGAGGAGGATAACAGGGAAGCCATGAACTGATGGAGATTCAGAGAGTCGATACATGTGTTGAAACTCTGGGACCTGGATTATTAAAATGCACCAGTAACCACAAGTGTTGCCAAATCAACAAGGACTGGAATCTTACAGATTATAAATTTAACATGATACTTTTAAAAACACAGTAGTATACATGAACAGAATGAAATGAGAGATCAAGAAAGAGAAGAGAAAAGAGTAATCGAGGGAACAAGTGCAATGCTGCAGAGCTGCAAAGAGACAGCTGTGGAAACAGAGAGAAGTGAAGAAAGGAGTGTGACCGAAAGAGGGGAGAAAGAACCATGCAGAGAGGAAGACAGGGAGGGGTGAGAAATAACAGCAGAAAAAGATAGAGAAAAACACGAGTGGAGAAGAAATCGTACTAAAGCCGGGGGGAGGGACACAGACAGAAGAGGAAAAAGAGGGGAAGACGACATGGTGTGCCGACACGGTGGTCCTCAGACGTCTGCTCGTCCTCCTCTCGTCATTCACTCTTTTCCCCTCGCCTCTCATTCCTCCGTCTGAAATGCCGTCTTCCCATCTGTTTTTGGCTTCTCTGTGTTTCTCAGTGTGTTTCGGAGAAGGAGGAATCCCGATTCACCATCACTTAAAGGATTAATTCGCCTGAAATGGAAAAGTCGAACATGATGCAAAAATCTGCTCAGCAGGAATTTGTTCTTTATGACACATTTCCAGCTAAATGACCAAACTACTCATGATCTTTATTTATAACTGGGGTTTCATCAAGAAGCAAGCTTTTACATTCATCTTCACAAATCCTGAAAATGAAGGCAGTGTTTCAATTACATACTGTTAACAACATGCCACACTGGGATAGTGCAAGACCAAGCATCATATAATTAGACAGTGAAATGTAACCACTGAAACTAAATGAGCGGTTTTACTATTAAAGCATTTTAACATCCTCAATTGTCAATCCATTCTCATTCCCAAGTCGTCATATTTGGTCTCATGGTCAAGACCTCTTGCCGTCAGTTTCCCAAGCCTGACGTTCACGCAGGATATCGGTGTTGGTTTCCCATGTGAAACAAAAAATCAATATTGTTTGTTTTTAGGTAAATTACGTAACTTATGTATCTTACATAGATTATATAACCTACATCAGTTACATAACTAACGTTACTTAACTTCCATATGTTAAGTCACGTAAAGGCTCGTGCAGACTACACGACTTTCAGCGTCGTCCGACCACCGTGCTGTTCACACTACACATCCTGCCGCCTTGTGATGGGAGTCTTGAAGTCGTTGTGGCGTTCATTCTACGTGACTGATCGGTGACCAGGGGTCACACACTACACGAGCTGACAGCGACTCTGTCGCCCGACAGCTGGTCTCCAACCATGTTTTGTCAAGAAAACACATGTGAAATGTGAAACAGGAAATGATGTGAAACTACACACGAAAGAATCTGGGTTAAAGAATGGACCAGCACACGCAGGTAGCAGGGACTGTCTGAGCTACAGAGAACTGGAGGGGAGTAAAATGTGTTTTGCAGTGAAAAAGTAGCTGCCTGCTCTCATTGGCTGGATGTGGATGTTGAGTCGCCGACTCTTCCAGATATTTGGCATGCTAGGTATCTGACTGGCGTCGGCGATTTGTCAGAAATGTGTCGGGGAGCCAGTGAGTAGTTCACACATAACGACTGGCGACCGCTGATCAATTTTCCCCTGATCACAGCCTGACGGCCGAGCTCACCAACCGGCAAATCAGGCTTAAAATCGTGTAGTGTGAACTAGGCTTAAGTAACATAGTTACTTTAACCCAAACCATGATGTTTTCATAGACCTAACAAAGTAACAAAAGGGCGTTAAAACGCAACGCCAAGGGGTCTTGACCAAGCGTTCATATGTGACGAATTGGTAGTGACAATGTTTTGCAATTGTAGTCGTAACTAAACAGTGAGCAGATATTATTGTCTCATATTACATGTCACCATTACATAGTTTGTCCACCAGAGAGAACTAAGGGATTTATCCTCATTAAATGTTTTGGGTTTATGTAAAAAAAAAATACAAGTAGTGGACAATATGTCTTCATCAGATTTTTTAAACTCTCAAACATAAGTATGCTACGAGTAATGCTTCAGAATTAGCTAATGCAGGACATCCAACTCAACATTCGCTAGGCCTGTGTCCACAGGATCTGCAAACATGTTAATGTATCCAACACATTGGACGGCACAGGATCAGGGGAGAAGTGGCAGCATTTTGTCATTGCAAGTTTATTTGTCTGTAGATCTAAATGATTTAAAGATGGTTTCTAGTGGCAACATAACCAAATCACCTTTGGGGGGCTTTCAGCTCATGCAAAATACTGCATCTGTAGGCTATTTCAGATATCTTTTCCTTTTCCTTTCTTATTTCTTCTTTTCAAAACTTCTTCTTTGGTGATTTAATTTAGTGACACCTGTTGCCATGATCATAGTTCCTAAGATGAAGCACAAAAACGCAATTTCCTCCTCCTGATTCTTTCTACAAAGAATCATTTTATGATAGTTTCCATTTTGGTAAGTCACACATCTCACTCCATTAAACAAGACGAATTGAGACAAGAGGGAAGCATCAATATATCAACACTGGCTGCCAGCATTGACCTATTATTACTGTGGGACAGATATGAAGCTGCCTGTGAAATTAATATTTCTGTGATTGTTTTTTTGAGGACAGTCCAGCTGTCACATTAACTACAGAACAAAAGCATCACGGTTTTTGTGTGTGCACAACTATATGAAAACTCTTTTCATAGACTTTTATCGGCTTACAAAAAAATGATCAGCGACCTGAGAAAAGTCACTGAGAAAGTTCCTTCCGGAAATTGATGTTTCAGCTCGCTATGGAGGCAGAAGACCCGGGGGAGGACGGCACTGTGGGAAAAAAAGGAGTTCCCCCTCTGTCTCCAATCTGTCTGTGTCTTTGTTCCAATTGTTCGTCTGTCTCTCAGAGTGATGCTCTTCACCCCAACAACATATTCATAAGGAAAGATGGAGGGAGACAGTAGGAGGGTGTAAAATTGTACATTTGGATACAATATGAACATGTGAAGTTTTTATTTGTGTTGTTTTTATGCATCCACAAGTGTTTCAGTAGACTTGAGATGCTAATAAGTGCCAGTCTGATTTAGAGGAAAAAGAACGGGCAGAGAGAATGAAAGCAGAGCAGCCAGCCAGGGTTTTCTAACTCCTCTGATCCACCCACCTTCTCCCCCTGCTGCCATTCTACTGCTCCTGCTGACCGGGGAGGAGGAGGAGGAGGAGGAGGAGGAGGAGGAGGAGGAGGAGGAGGAGGGAGAGGGATGCAGGGAGAGTACACCTTACCTCCCTCCCTCCCTTCCTCTCTTTCTTTCTTCCTCCCTCTGTCTCTCCCGCTTCACTCCACAGCGACAGCAGCGCTCACCAGCACACCACAACACACCACCGCTGTCGCTGGCACGCTAACACACACACACTCACACACACGCACGCACGCACACACACTGAGCGGCATCCTCAGCACAGACCGAGACGCCCTTGGACTGCTGCAGGCGAGGTGAGTGGGTAAATATTTGAAACCACCTCTGTGTGTGTGCAAGCTGTGTTTGAGTGTGACTGTGTGTGTATTGTGTTAGAGTTTGTGTAAGTTGTGTTAAGTTTGTGTCCCTGCATTGTGTATTTTGTGATTCAATGTGTGTGCATGTTCTCGTGTCTGTTAATGCGTGTGTGTTGGCTGTTTGCATGTCTGCATGCTGGTGTGGTTTACTGCATGTGTGTGTGTGTGTGTATTTATGAGGTACACCAGAGCCAATGAGACTAGTTTTTTTTTTTGCACCAGACCAAAACAAATCCACAAAATAATGCTGACTCTCTTTCAGAAGTATGTGTGTTTTTGTGCAGGCTTGCATGTGTGTGTGTGTGTGTGATCCTGGAAAGGCCAGAGTCTGTCTGGAAACTTGTCAGCTGTTGGGAGATGTGTGTGTGTGTGTGTGCGTCAGAGAGTGTGCGTGTGTGTGCATGTAAACTGGAGAGGTAGAGGCTAACATTCGTGCCAGTGCTACTTGTCAAACTGTGAATTCTGTGGTTCTAAACGGTTGCAGGGAATTACAGGATAAATTCTCCCCAAGTCTTGCCAGTCAAGTTTCACTTTCAAAACGTACTAAACTTACTCTAAATAGTGTGCAAAAGTGTCATCTACTTGCACGAGAGGACTCCTGGTTTTGACATCAAGCACATTTAAGATTAATATTAAAGATAGGAGTCACTTCAGATGATAACTCAGGGGTAGTTATCAAAATATCAGGGTTAGATGCCTATAAAGGACAGATTTGGTCATTTACAGTTGAAAAATGTCTAGACGTCAAAGTTAAAACGGTTAAATTTGGTTTAAAAGTTTGCCAGTTTGTTAGGTTCACCTCGGTAAAATGATTGCAGTCTAGAACAGTCCAAGTTTTTGTTCAAACTGTTGTAAAGCGGTGCTGATTCAACTTAATGGTTATTTTGGAGGCTGAAGTTTGTTTTATTGTGTTGTACTGAGAGGTGTGGTAAACATTTACTACTCTACCCTCACTAATAAATAGGATGGACCAATAACATTTAAAGGCAGTTGAAATAATAGCTGTTGAAATAATTAGTAACCTAGATGTCAGTTTCATGTCAGGTAAACTTGAAGTTCACACATTCAGAACCATTTCGGAACGTATTGTCTTCACTTATTACAGCAACACCTTCAATGATCAGGCTACGTGCCATGTGAGGAGCTAATCCTGAAACTTCTGCAAAACTGAAAGAATAAATGTAACTGGAAATCTGACAAGTAGACGAATTTAGGATTTAAGTAGTTGGCTGAACTTCCATCTAAGTTTGTCACTGTGAAATGAATACATGTGTGCAGCCCTGCCATGTCAAAATGCTTGATGGGACTCAAATCACATGTTACCCTTACACCCTAAAGGCATACATCATCTGAAATCGTTTTTTAGTGCGATTCTTAAGTTCCTACCTGCAGAAAGTGGTAAGCAATGGCAGCAGATTCTAAAAATAAGAATTTTTTATGCCAGAAAAAGAGTATAGACATATATATATATATTTAAATATAGCTAAATACAATAGTTGCATACGTGTTTTTTTGTCCAGAGGAGAGTACGCGCAATACAGATGCAGTTTTTTGTGTTTGGATTTTCTGTTACTGAAGTTTACCTGTTTACCTCTACACCTGTTGAGCCTAGATTTTTTTTACTGTCTTTTATGAAACTATTTTCATACTGAATGTATGTGGAGGCAGTTGCCACTGTGCCGTTTGTAAATAGATGAAAATCAGCAGCACTGTGTGCTATTAAACTGCACAGACTTGCTCCAAGAAGTCTGGTGGTCAGACAAACCACTAATGGGCTCGCTTGCCTTCATGAAAACCTGCTCAAGAGTGATTTTGTTTTTGTTTCATTGTGAATGAATGTAACACTGATGAACTGAGCCCGGTTGTTTTCCTGGGAAAGCCAGCCCTGAAGAGCGAGTCAATAAATAGGTCAGAGTTCAAGTGTGAGCAATGTACCCTGGCTTCTGTTTGCCCCAGGGGCAACTAAACTCTGCTGACCCCTCCTCAACTTCTCAGACTGCCCTGCTTACTTGTCCTTTCCTTCTCTTTCTTCTTCTCACTTCATATCTTATCTTTTACCCTCCCTCCCCATCACTTTGTCTGTCTGCTTGTCTCTTGGCTCTCTTGGTCTTTTTTTTTTTTTGTGTACAAGAGGCCAAAGAGAGACCTTCCCCATTTCCAACTTTGCATGTGTACTTGAGAAGGGACTGTCGCTGAGAAAAAGAAGCGAGTTTGGCTCATGGAGCAAGAGGCAGAAGGGATGAATCTGCCCGCTGACAAGCAGACAGCCACAACAACCCTACACTCCCCCCCCTGAGTATGACCGATATGGGCTTCCTAAGGCAGACAGCAACACACTGGGATGTGTCTAAACACCAATATGTCATACCACTTTTCCGTTTTCAAAATGTAAACTATGCAGTGGTTTTTGTACAAATCTAATCAACATAATTGCCTCAACTGTCTAACCATCAAACTCTCAGCTGAAACCGTGCATATTGTGACTTTCGAAACCACCATGTGACTGCAATGTCCTGGCTTTGAAGCTGACCTGGAACATTTCCTGTCATTCTGTCTTTCCTCACTGCGAACTTGTTTTCTTGTGTTTAGGTATAGAAAATGCCGGTCAAGGTGTGTAGGTGATGTTCATTACATTGAATGTGCTTCACATGCATCACTTCATGATGGCCACTGCTTAATGCACTTTAGTGCGTGCTTGTGTGAGCCTCTACAGATTACATCATTGCAGCTTGCCTGTGGACCCAACACGTGCCTCTGAATTGTGAAACATTAGGGCGGGACTCAGCAGGTAGAGCGGATCGTTCCACTAACTGCAGTGTTGGCGGTGCGACCCCCCCGCTCCTCCTGTCCGTATGTCAAGGCGTCCTTGGGCAGGACACTGAGCCCCAGATTGCTCCAGATGGTCAGACCAGCTCACTGCCATCAGTGTGTGAGTGTGTGAATGGATGAATGGTGTGTGAGCTGAAGTTTCTCATTGTTCCCTCTTTGGGAACAATGCCATGCTGTCAAGATGTATGTGTACAGTAGCAAAATTCTACATAAAGCACCCAGTAGTTTGTGTATTCTAATAGCACCAATCAATCAAAATCTCACAAGGATGAGAGCGTAGCAGTGTGTGCTCATTCATGGTTACAGACGGTGAGCGCAAGTTTAAAGGAGAGATGGACAGTTCATTAGGCATTTGAGATGGTTTCACCGAGGGCCTGATGTACAGAGTTGGTGTAGTCACTATGGTTATTTGGATTTCTGTCCAAGACAATCTTCTTTGGAGTCACTACAAGGTCCTTTGTCCATTCTCATCATTTTCTGTCCTCATTCAGTTTTGTCAGGGTACTAATTGAACAACAGACTCATTATTTCAGCATTACCTTATTCTATACCTGCTAAATGTTTTCATTCAGATTGTATGATATTGATATTACAGGTGGCTAACAGTGCCTGGCTGATATCCAGTGTTGGATAAACGTCCAGTATTGGTCTGATATATCGGTCTGACTGCTCTGCTCCAGTCCAGCCTCCCAGGGGAGAGACTACTGCTGTCTGTCTGTCTGCTGAGGCTGCCAGCGCTACAAAAACAAGACAGCGAGGCGAGGGGCCCCAGGGGGCCGTCAGGGTGGGGACGGCACAGGGGTGAGGGAGGGAGAGACAGGGAGGATGAGGGGACTGTGTTTACTTTTGTCCTCTGTGCCTGCCCTGCCCGACTGGCTGGGAAAGCAAAGGGGAGGAGGAAGGTGGAAGACCCTGTCTGGACAACCAAGAGGCAACAGGCAGATCCTGAATTTGTGTGTGTGTGTGTGTGTGTGTGTGTGTGTGTGTGTGTGTGTGTGTGTGTGTGTGTGTGTGTGTGGTGTGTGTGTAAGAGACAGAGAGAGAGAGCATGAGATAGAGTACGAGATCGGAAGATGTCGGAAGAAGATCTCTATGGGTGCATGAGCTTGAGCATGTGCGCGCTCTCGTACATTTATATCTGTGCGAACTAAATTGTGTTTGGATATTGTGGCAAAAAAGTCAGGATGTTTCAGTCAATTAAAGACACTCTGGCAAAGTGCACCAAAATGAGGTCTTTCGTGAGACATTGTGACAAAATGAGGATGTTGCTGCGAAGTGTCTAAATGAGGTGGGTTGAGCAGGTTGAGGACATTGTAAAGTCAAAGAGATTTTGGCCAGTCCACACCATCATGGGGCCATTTCAGGGCAAACTGTTTTAGTTTGAAGTTTACACTCAGGTTTAGGTTACGGTTTAGGTAATCTCTATAAACAGATATCTACATATGAATGCGGAATCTGTAGGCACGGGACAAGACTTTGGTATCGGAAGCGTTCTGGTTTCCATCTCTAGTCTGTTTGTAGTATTGACCAATTACGTTTGAGCATGCCTTTGCATGGAGGTTAACTGTCCATGTTAAGAGCAAAAAGGTGAAAGCCATTTGCCGAAATGCAGTCTCGCTACCCAAGTATCGGCTGACAATGATTTAGGATGAATTTAAAGTAGCCGTGATGACTAAGGTTAGGGTTATGGGGTAGGGAAAGCATGATATTGTGTCAATGATGGTCCTGTCAACTAGTTGCACAAATGTGTTTATGTATGCAGTAGAGGAGGGAGAGCGATTCTCTGTGTGAACACTGAGAGTAAGTCTATGTGTGTGTTTTTGAGTGTATAGATTCATGCTATTTGCATACCTGGACGTGCACATGGCTCAAGCTTGAGCTTGAGCATGAGCGCGCACGTTGGGCATCGTGTATGTGCCTGTGCTCAGTCACGCCACTGGCTGAGTACATACACATGTGCAGCTGTGTCTGACTATGGGACCATCTCCTCTGTGCGTGCGTGCGTGCGTTTGTGTGTGTGTGTGTGTTTGGCAGCTGGCTGGGCTCCAGCTGTGTCTGGTTAGATAATGAAGTCCAGGTGCTGCTGCGCCTGCTTTAAGACACCTGTCACCAATATTTAGTGCCAGAGAAAGCCAGACTGCAAACGGGGCGAGACGAGCTGTTTGCTTATTTTAACAAGGCTGCCTAACTGGACCTGAGGACACGGGATGTACTATGAACCCCTTCCTAGAAGCTCTGTCTGTAGATGTGTGTAACTATATGTGTGTGCTGGTTCAGACATTGCGACCACGAGTGTTTCCCTGTAGTTGGCTCAAAAAGTTAAATATTTTAATAAATAGTTTTTTTTAATCCGGAAGAATTTAGAGTAAGCCCTGACGTTACTTCACAAATCCAACCACCCCACCACCTCTGTACGTGGATGCTCTTTAAATTAATTCACCCGACTTCCGCAGCCTACAAAAGGTAAACACTGATGGTAATAAACCGTTGTATAGCCGACCTATACTGCCGTTTTTCTGGTGAGGATGGGCTGGATCAGTTTAGTTTATAGGTGTTGGCTTAAACTATATCATTCAAATGAAATTACATCATTTTTTTCCTGATGGTAAACGCTACGTTTATAAATGTAGCATAGTCAACAATGATAGTGAGAAAAGTAAGCTATGTTTTGGCACATATACTGGTCTTACTAATTCAGAGCCACCATTCTGCAGAATGCCGGACATAAGTTTTTTAGATTGTAAGCATTGTTTTTTTTTTCAGTATTCCTTTAACAAATCAAAGGCTACATTGAGTCATTAAACTAGTATAAAACTGCAGAGCCCTTCAAGAGCCCCCCTTTCCAAGTGTGTCTGTGCCTGCTTATGTTATCCTTTACATACAGACATCTACATTTCCTTATAGTCTGAAGAGCCAAACAAAGGCCTACCTGTGTAAAGTCCTAGGAAACTTACCTTCGTCCTTCCAGCACATTGGGGCTTGTTTAACTTTAACACGGGCCTCTCCGCTGTCCAACTCTCGTCTCCAACACCTGTGGCCTCTCAACAGCCTGTCTGTGTCACCCTCCACCTGCCAGCGCCAGCCCACCACGGCCTGCCAGCACATTCAAATACCTGCAGCCGGCACACTGGTTTTGGCGTGAGCGTGCATTGTTTGAGAAAATGCCCTTCATTGCTGTACCGTTGTTCTGACGTGTTTAGAAACCCGAGTGCATAATGGGTTACACTTGAAGCAGAGTCTACCTGATGCTGTAATCTAGAACATCTTTCAGCTACCAGCTTTATATGTACTCACAAGATACAACTCTAATGCAGTTAAGGCAATAATGTGTGTCAGGTAGGAGCTTTCTAAACACTTTACTCTGTTTATGTAAGCACATTTATGACGCTGTTAGAGAGAGAAAGAATCCCTCTAGGGTGACGTGCAGGGTTAAGTGAGACAGCTCGAGGCATCATGAACAATCAAGCAAGGTAAAACAAATTAGAACGCTTTAGCGGTGTTGGTAGCTGTATTTTTGAACTTTGGACAGAGCTTGGCTGGCTGTTTTCCCCTCTTCCTTTATGCTAAGCTAAGTTAACAATGCTGAGATTCCAGCTCCGTACTTACACATACTTTCATTGGGCCAAAATGTAAATTTGTATTGTAAAATCAGAGGTAACAGTGACAGCTTTCTGCACTTCACTAAGTCTTGGGTGTGTCCACTTTCTGCTGTTTGAAACTGTCCCTGTAATTTCTGCTATGTGCTCTTGAATCTTGGATCAACGCTGATGTGATTTAACATCAAAAAACCCCTCCTCCCTGTGCAAAGGTAAAAGCCAGCAGCAGCACTTCAGGTATCCTCCCTAAACAACCACAGATGTTCTTGGAGACGAAGGATTACACTGGAGAGTCAGAAAGGAAATATTACGACCACAAATGTGTTCTCGTGGCGTAAAAAAAAATCCAACTACGGGCCCTTCTGTGGGTTTGGAAGCTGAGAAGCCTCAATTTGGAGAGGGGAAAGACATGAAAAAACACCCACACGTCTCAGCAATATTCTTTCATCCACAATTCACATAAGTGCCTGGACGTGGGTTTTTAATGCCACGAGAAGTCATTAGTGGTCATGATATTTCCCTTCATACCCTTCAGCCTTTGTTAAAGACTCATCACTGGATGCTTCCATCTAGAAACACTGACAGATTTCTGGCCCAAATTCACTTCATTAATAATAACGTTGGCTGCTTTGTGTTTGGTGAAAACTGTCACGTGTATGATGTTGGTCTGAGTGTTGAGCACTTGAGAGGTTGCTGGTTTCAGGCATTTGATTGTCTTTCATCACAAACAGGACACAAAGCAGATTTAGGCAGAAACATTACAACACATTTGCCCAGCAGTTGCCTCTGTGTTGAAGTGATCTTGATGGTTTTAAAACTGTTTAATACGCATTAAGGGTCATAATATTTTACTACTACACATTTAGCTTGGTTCAGGTTCTTGCTTTGGGACACACCAAGCGGCTGCAGCAATGACCAGAATGGTCTCTTCAACAACCAGATATTTCTTTTTTGTCCACATATTAAACCTACTATCTCTCTCTCTGATTAACCAGGATGAGGGTGTGGTCATGGGAACAGTGTGGGGAGACGGGCATGGTCCTGCTGGGCTTCCTGACGCTGGCAGTATCTGTGGGGAACCTATCCACAAGGGGACTGCAGGTACACGACACACAGGAAAACACTGATGACTTGACAATGTTTTCATCCTCCACAGTCTTTTGTCATGGTGTGTAATTGGTTGACTAACAAACATAAATTCTCAGACGCCTTTGACTGGATTGTGATGACACCAGACAGACTGAGCTGCATTATTCTGACATTTTGGGACATATGTTAGTTTTCTGCCACATCTGTCCAGGAAGCATTTGTTTTGGTGATGTACAGGTCAAAAGACAAAAAGACAGGGGCGCAATCTTCCGCCCCCATCCATCCATCGCCAGCCGCTTATTCTGTGTACAGGGTCGCGGGGGTGCTGGATCCAATCCCAACATCGGACGACCCTGGACAGGTTGCCAGTCCATCATCTTCTGCGCCTACATTGTGTAAATAGTAAATATACTTGCGGCATTCTGTGCACCCATGGGCGAATTGGTCTTAAATGACATGTGGTCAGGCAATTTGTTGGTGCATTGCTATCTTGACACAGCAGAAAGAGATTGCGCCACTGACTTTAGACCAGGTTTTTGTTGGTCAATGACGCAGTCGCTTTCTGCAGTAATTCATAAAAAGGCACAGCTCGAAGTTATCTGCAGATCAGCGAGAATTTACATTCTGATTATAGCATGTTGATTGTGTGTTGGTGAAATAGGGTGAAGCGTCTCCCTATTAAATGAGGCACAGCAGTGGAAGTTCTTTGTTTATTTAAATCTGTCTTTTGTCACTGTTGTACATGTGCATTTGTTATGATTAAATTGTATTACCTATGATCAAAAAGTCACAACTTTGCTAACACAGTAAAACATCAATCAAGTGCAACAACACAGGAAACAGCAAGGCGTTTGTTTTGAAACCAAACAAAACCGATACAGAGTTGGCTTTCATCCTACTGGACAGGTAAACTAACATTACTGCAAAGTATGTGAAATATATTTTGATGTTGTGCTTTAGTTGGTTTAAGTTAGATAACGTTAGTTCGCCAGTTAATGCCAAGCTGTTGCTGACATTATCCGGTGCAAAATACTACAGTTGTATGGCTTTACGTAGACACTGCTGTCCACATTCACGCTCCCTGTCTTTCACTTGCCCGCATGAGCTCTCTCTCTCTGCTGTGAGTCTGCATCACACTTTTTTTTTTAATCAATTGCTGTTTTTTGTAATTTGCCATTCATCAGGCACACCTGGCTTTTAAAAGGAAGGCGAGATGGCACTGGTTGGTTTAATTAATTGGTTATGGCAAAAACACACCGGATGACCAATGACTAATTAAGAGACTAAATACAACACCTTTGTGCCTTATGCCTCACTTTGCACCGTTTAGCAGTGGTGCAATGGGACACGCCCTAAATGCACTTGCACCATGCACTTTGGACAATGCCCATAGATGTAAATGCAAAGTTAAAACTACAAGGTTTGCTTTACAACCAAATTCAGCCATTTTAAAATGTAAACAATTATATCCTGTTTAAACTTTTTGAAAAGCCAATGAAAGAAACCCTGTATAACCCACAGAGTCGGAACATTGCTATCATGTCACCTCATGTTCATCTTTCAGATGAAGCTGTATTTAGTGTCCGCATTTACCAGAATGTCCTTTGGACAATAGACAAACAAAACTGAGTCAACAGACATCCTAATAATCAGAATCAGAATCAAAATCAGCTTTATTTGGCAGGTATACACACTTGAGGAATTTGACTCAGGATTGTACATTGCTCACGATGTGCTTAGTCATACAATAATACAATAATAAAATCAGACACAGGCTACAGTATAAAGAACACATGTATAAACAAAAACAAAAACATCATAGACAGACTGACAAATAGTGCAATGAGCAGAATGCAAAGAATGCAGGAGTAAATTATTATTATCATTATTATTATTATGTACATGTCGGAGGTGGAGGCAGTAATCAGCATTTTAAAATATGAATACAGTGAAGAATGCAGTGTATGTCTGCCTTTTGTGCCAAAGCTTAAGCTTAAGATTGTGGTTACACAACAAAGGTCAACAGAAAGGATTTTTACTGACATAGTTCTGGAGTTTTTGGAGCTTAAATATCATTTGCTCAATCCAACCTCCAAGTGGACCACTACGACTTGTATTTGAGTAGCCCTGTTCTATTGTTAATTGTAAATTGTTGCTGTTCCATTGTTATTTTTATTTTTATTATTATTTTAATTTTTTTATATTGTCAGTTGTATGTCTGGGTGCGTGTAGCACCTTAACACCAAAGCAAATCCCTTGTATGTGATTCTGATTCTGATTCTACTACATAGATACAGTAAATACTTTGTCTGGCCAGTGCCAGTCTACTGTAGCTCACAAATGCTGAAGCTCTCTATAACCTTGTGCAGACTAAATCAGTTGCAACATTCACACCTGTTGACATGTCGACGACGACATGATGTGACACATTTGGAAGGAACGGCTCCATCACAACAACACTCACCTCCTCAGCAGTGACATCAAAGCTGAGGAAAACGCCAGACAAAGTCTACTTAGATCAGAGTCACAGTGTCTCTTCAGCAGCAGGCAGAGTGGACGGACTTTTTCTACCGGTTGTCAGTTTTAGCTTCACTTTCAGTGAGTATCAGTAGGTCGGTGATGACCGCAGAGCTAGCCAGAGACTTTGACAGCCAGTTAGTAGCTACGTGGATAGATCATATCAACGTTATTAGTTATTCAATTCGTTTTACTTCTTGTGTATTAATCCTGTTGCCTAAACTCATTGATTTTCAAGTAGACACACAATAATTAGAAGATTTCCACTTACACAGGTGTCTCTGACACCGTAATGTTCATGAAAATGTACTGGTACTCCTTTATTTAGAGGGGTATCCTGACGTGGCTTCCATATTTACTTTCACCTCAAATGTCAAATTGCAGCTGCTTTCTCAGGACTCCCCACTCTTGTTGATACTGAAAAAACATACAGAGCTCAATTATAGGGCAGGTCCACCTGCTTGGAAAAACTATGAAAAACACTGTCATTGCCATAAATGTTAATGTCATCATGTTATTATTGTAAGTCATAGACAATTTCAGGACTAAAATGTGTAATTGTTTTTAATGAGACGACTGCAATCACAAGAAAAATTACATTTGGAAAATAGATTAAAATAGAATAAAAAAAAGTCAATCAAGTTAATCAAATTAAAACTAAAAAAAGTTTAAAAAGTGGTCTGAGCACTGTGATGAGTTGCTGTCACACTGATCTGTCAGTCCACCAATCATTTACTCTTCTCTTCCTACCCTAACCCTCCTGTCTCTCTCTTTTTCTCTATACCCATCGATCTCTCCCTGTCTCTCTATCACTTACGCTCTCTGTCTGGTATTTCCAGTGTCTCTCGCCCTCTCTCACAGCTGCTCTTTCTCACACCTTTACAAGGAGCTTATTGCACATTCCAGTGGTCACTCTGATGAATCTGTCTGAATGAAGTGACGCAGCCATAGGCCTGAATTAATGCTGCTCCTGCACATCAGGAATGCGGTAAATGCTGACCATCTTCACGCGTTGCAGCCCCAGCTCAAAACACTCAGACACTCATTTACTGCCACGCAGTGAAATCGGAGTACTACTTAAACGATTACAATCACTGCAACTGCTGTTACAATTACTACCACAACGGCTTCTACTAATTCTACTTTTACTAACTATTACCTTGATTACTACTACCTCTACCGCAGAGGTGTCCACCACTACTGTGCCACTCCCATTACTGCTATGATTACTATTATTGCAGTTTCTGCTGCTACTTTGGCTACTACTATGGCAGATGGTATGTGTTTAGGCACTTATTAACCAGGTCCAGCAATAGCAGCAGCACTGTGGGCCCGTATGAAGAAGAGAGCATTGCTCACTGTGAAGTTTCCCCAGAGAGATAAAGGTTAAAAAAAAAGAAAAAGTAAACAGCCACATGTAAGATTTAGTATGAGGATTGTGACAGAATTGAGATTCTGGACCAAATATTGCCCACATGCAACAAATCAAATGTAATCTGCTTTTAGGGAAGCAGGCCTAGTCTTAGAAGGGCTAAATTGCTGTGGTCCAGTTGAGGCCCATGTTAAACCCGGCCTCAGAGCTCAAGGTTGTGTTGTGGTTATGGTCGTGCAGCCACATTCTGATGGATTCATCACTCAGTCCCTGGTGGTGTGTGGGCCAAATGAACTTGGTAAGCAGTGGGCCATCACCCAGTGCTGTGCTTATTGTAAATCAAACATATTATATGTTATTTAATTACACCCCTTCTTACAACATTGCAATTCAAAGAGTGAAAGTGACACAGCTGTAGAGAACGATATAAATAGAATAGTAAAAGTCCTCTGATTTGATTCCCTAAGCTGAAGAGGTTTAGATTGTCTGAAAATGTTGGCAGACTCGGATGTACTGTAAATACAAACAGCTGCTTCTCCATACGTCTTAATACTGTTAATATGACTAATTCTTCTGCTGCAACTGCCAACTGAATTACCACTATTTGTGTGTGTTTATGTATTTGTGTGTTTGTGTTTTCAGGAGGACGGCGTGGCGTCCAACAGTCTGGAGGAGGAGCTGGAGGTCACCACGTACTGGTGGGGGGAGTGGGCCAAGTGGACAGCCTGCACTCGTACCTGTGGAGGGGGAGTGATGTCACAGGAAAGACACTGCCTCAAACAGAGGTCAGCTAGTCTGCACACACACACACACACACACACACACAGATGTGTACATCTATACATCAGGGCTACACTCAAAGTGTTTTATTAAAAGTTAACAAATGAGTTTTATTCAAGTTCAGATGTCAGGAAACTGGCTGTCCATAATGAAGCAAAACATTTCATACACTGAACACTTCTTTTTCCTTGTGGAATTCTGTGTTCTATTTATCAATTCAAATCATCCTTTTAGAACAACATCTTGCTCTTAAAATCAGACAATAGACAATAACACCTCCTTGTCATAGCAATGACACGCTTCTTGTGGTTGGACCTCTGTGTATTCTCGCAGTCTGCATATAACCAAGGTATAACTATTTATTGCAACCAAAACAAGAGTATAAGCTAAAAATGTTTGGAACTTAACAGCCAAATGCTTAACAGACACCTGTGTTAGCAGTCAAATTGTAGATGAATTTAGTAGATTAGTATGTTTGGGGTGAACTTCTTTTAAAAGGCATGGTATTTTCATAAAACAGGGCTGCGTATGCAGTCGAAAGATGCAAATATTTTTGAAATTGGGGCTACATGACCAGAGAAAACAAAACAAAAAGGACTGTGGTATTCCCTATTGCGTATAAGATTGAAAACCTTCAACATCCAGAATTCACTAGGCCACCACTCCCACTCCCAAACTTCCTCAGCTCCTACAAAGAGCTGGTCAGAGCTACTAACGTTAGACTAAAATCTGATAGCACCACCAGGTAACAAACTGGGTGGGTCTGGCAAAGCGTTGTAAAAAACGCGTATTGTGTGTTCATAGTGTAACGTTACCCTGATAATAACAAAACTCTGTCGCTATTATACTTACTCTCGCTCCACTGGCTTTGGTTGTTTTTTCCAGTTTCTCTTCATGATCCTGAAGTACGTCTTAAGCACTCCCCTGTCCATATGTGGCCTAAAGCTTTAGTGTAACGTTACATTGTGCCCCTTTCTTCTGTAAACTCAGCAACTTCATCCAACATGAAATTCACTGCAGCGCAGCAGCTCCACTTCTGTTTCCATTGGTGCACATTTACTGCCGCGGCACCACCAGTTGGCCCTGGCACACCTGCTGGCGGTGCTTGACTCATTTGTGTGGCAGCCTCTTCCTCCTTCATAAGTAGCCCAGAATGTCTGATTCCACTTACACAATTAAAAAGCGTTTACTTCCATATATATATGAACATTGCCTTCTGCCACTGGTTGATTTTGGACAGAATGTTTTGATTTGGTGAGGAGCGGCCCCCTCTTGATCTGACTGTCCGTGGAGGCAGGTATACAACAAAAAATACAATCTGTAGTTGGAACAACAGCCCTAGTTTTGCATCATCTAGTGGGCCTCTGTAAATGAGGGGAGTGCTCTGGGTGCAGGCAAAACTGAGGGAAGTTGAAGCATATAGGTTTTCCTTTCAGCTGACAGATGATAACACAACATGCATCTCAACCTGGTATTTTATTATGTTTCATTTTGATTTATATCCAGTCTTTTTAAAAATATGTTGTTATTTCTCCAAATGTTTGTTTTCTGTCTAAAGAAAAAAAGTTGCTGCTGGGAAAGACAACATGACCTGTACAGGAACTGCTAAGAAATATCATCTCTGCAACACTAAAGTGAGTTGCAGACTTCCAGTTACTTTCTCATCACTTTATTTCACATCTTTACTACAACAAACATAGTCCTTCGGACTGGCTGACGGTAGAGGACTGTGGTTGCGGCGGGCAGCCTCCAGGCATGACTGTATGTAGATGTTTGAAAGTGAAGCCGGGTGGGGTTCAGACCGCTTATGCATTCTCAGAAAACCATCCCTGCACAAATAAACGGTTAAAAATGTTTTATTTGTATAACATACTGTAAAACCGAGTCTTAACAAGTGTGAAACAGACCTCTTTTAATGGTCTGTGCTGTCTCTCTGCACTGCAGGAATGTCCTGCGACGGGGAGGAGCTTCAGAGAGGAGCAGTGCTGGTCCTTCAACTCCCAGCTTTACAATGGGAGGAACTACCAGTGGAAACCTCTGTATCCTGGTAATAACACCCATAAAATGCTTCCCAACCTCTCTTTACCCCGTTAAACAGACCAGAGTTGACTGAGGCCTTTACTGTATGAGCTGCTGAGCCCTGCGTCCAACACAGTAGCATCTTTTCTTAAAGCAAATGTTGTCTTCTGATATGCTTAAATGGTTTTTAGGTCTCTTTTCAGATGTAACTGCTGGGATGTTGTTTTAAAACCTGTTCCTAATTAATATCCAAAAGTGCTCTCGAGTCGAGAGATCCTACAACTCCAACAGTCCTCCTTGTGGTTCCTGTACTGAGACAGAAAATGGCAGAAGGGGTCAGACAGACGTTTGTGGGGAATGTGAGACACAGGGGAGACGGGTTTGACATGACTCCACTAATTAATAGTTTTTACAATAAATGGACACAGTGCTGAACCCAAAGAGAATCCTCATCAACTCTGCATCTCTACAGAGTGTTACAGGTAATATGTTTAGTGCAGCAGGCAGCTCTGGTAAACCAACTGTACCAACTATACAAGGCTGTCTGTTTACCAAATATTGATGCTTGCACTTCTATTGCTATACAAGCATCAGTGGGATGCTTGTGGTATACTGCAGCGAGTGGTAGCAATAAAGGCAGTTGTAGTAGAAGCAATAGCTGTGCTTACAGAAGTGAATTATTTCCATTGTTATTGGTTATAAGACAGTGACCAGTGACTTGTGTTCCTCTCCAGACGACTACGTTCACATCTCTAGTAACCCCTGTGACCTCCACTGCACCACCACCGACGGCCAGAGGCAGCTGATGGTGATGGCACGAGACGGCACTTCATGCAAGTACAGCAGTTACCGCGGCGTCTGCGTGGACGGTAAGTGTGAGGTGAGTCCAGCTTCTTCTTGTTTTACTCCCCCTCAAACAGTTTCACTCTACTTTCAGTTTTCAGCACCACTGAAAGCACCACACCGAGTTTGTATGTCTAACAAACCCACAGGCAGCAAGCTGCTGCAGTACAATCTCAGCTTTCTGACTAGCAATGAAAGTAAATGAGGTAAAAAGTTACAAAATATTCATCCTTGTATCCAAAAAGTTACACAGTGAGTCCAAAAGTGGAAAGAAGACCACAAGTTGTAAGGCTGCAATGGGTTCATGTAACACCAGCAACTGAGCAACTTCTTGAAATGGTAGAACATATTTGCTAGCTTCTGCATCATTACCATGTTATTACTGGTAATTTCATTTATTTATGATTTATAGAAGTTTTTATTTTTTAAATTTATCCTCTCTGCTCCCACTTCCTGCTTTGCTGCTCAGCCAATCGGATGTGACGGAGTACTGTTTTCCTCCAACACCTTGGATAAGTGTGGGGTCTGTCAGGGGGACGGCAGCAGCTGTAGCAGGGTCACCGGAAACTTCCGCCGTGGAGCCATGACTCTGGGTGGGTCTCAAAAAACACTCTTTGTTAGACATCAATTTGAATATCTGATATTCTATCTACTCTATCTGATATACTCCCAGATATTTAGTTTTAGTCATTAGGAGTGGTCAGAACAGTCTTCTTGGTTAAATCAAAAAGCATGCGATGATTCTGACCACTTTCTATTTCCTGTCATCAAGGTTACTCCTTTATCACTCAAATCCCTGAAGGATCATGGGACATCCAGATCATTGAGAGGAAGAAGTCGGCTGATGTTCTAGGTGGGTACTTTTCCTGCTCCTCACATACGTAACTATTTACATTTGTTCACAAAAGACACTTGTGCGAGAACAAAACTGTCTTTTAAATGTTTAATGGAGATGTCTAATTTTAAGAAAGAGAGAAAATGCAGGCCCTTTTCTGACTCAAACCAGAGTTTGCTGTTTCCAGTGTGATTTGTAACTCTCAGAGTTCTCCATTTATCTTGTTCCCCAGCTGTGACTGACCAGGCGGGCAACTTCTTCTTTAACGGGGCTTACAAGGTGGACAGTCCCCAGAACTTCCACGCAGCAGGAACTGTTTTTAAGTACCGGCGACCCATGGATGTCTATGAGACCGGGATAGAGTACATTGTTGCCAAAGGCCCCATCGACCAGGCCATCAATATTCTGGTACACTTAACCTTCTTCAATTCACCTCTCTAGCTTTAACTTTTCCTCTACATTCACCTGCTGCTTCTTCGTTGTGGAGCTAAATGTCCGATAGAGAGTGTGCATGTTATGTCATCACAGTGACTGCAGCAACTCACCGTCACCGGTTATGATTCTGGCCAGGCACCTTTGTTGCAAATCGAACCCCCCCCCTCCCATGTTTCCTGTCTACCTAGCTAATAAAAAAAAAAAACTTTGAAAAAACAACTTGGTACAAATATAACATTTTGTGCATCAGGATCCTTCTGTTAGCTTCCGCTGTATCCTCGCACTGATGAACTAGTGGTTTTAGAAAATTGAATATACAGTATATTAGGCATTAACAATGAAACAAAAATTGTACTTCAGTCTAATATGTGATGTCACATGAGTCAGTGTCGGTTTGGGCTTTGAAAATGAAAATAATCTGGGGGTGTGGAGTTAGAGAGAAGTGAGCTCACATACCTGCTCCACCCAAATCTCCAACTTTTTAAAATTGTATAGTACTCTTTTAAGGTCAGGATGATACAGAAAGTCATCTTGTTGGTACCCATCTGCACCAATTTGTTTAATTTAGTAACCTCCATAGTGTCTGTGAAGAAGAGTCTGACCTCTGACCTGCACCTGCTTGTACTGTGACTCCAAAAGTGAAATGTGCACATGTATGAATTGCAAACTACCGCCCCATTACATTGTAATATTAAACTATGGTTCTCTAAAAACCTTTAAATTACAGAAACAAAGGAATGTTTGTTGTTTTGGCCTCTGCAGTCTTTGTTAGCTCATCATAAAATAAGAAGCCCAAGAATTAAAGCTTTAGGCTACTGTTCTTAACTCTTAAACGTAATAACGATCACTCTGGTTAAGACTGCTGACTCATGAGGCACTTTATTTTCTGGGTAGCAGTGGAGACTGCCAACACTTGGCTCAACAAATTGTCTATTCAGAATATTTCCTGGCATAAAAATGCTCATTTGGGAATAAAGCGGTGATGTTAGAGCAGCTCAGCCCCCGTAGCGCATCAGACATGCCCAAAATGTTTGTATCGTCTCCTGGTCTGCCAAATGTCTACGATGTAAACGTAATGCAGACGTAATATTGAGTCTGTGTCTAAAGTTGATAGAATACAGGCCTTGTGTTTTGACAGTGGCCATATATCTCAAAAAGTGTCCATGTCACAGGCCAGGTTTGATTGATCTCTCTGCAGGAAGCTGGAACATAGATCTCCTCCTGGAGGCTCACTGTGACTCCGCTGGTTCATCTCAGCTAACATTGAGTTTTTATCATCAGGCCTATGAGCCAAGATGCATAGCATGTAAAACGTCACAGACTTCAGTCTTGTTTTGAACCTGGCCTTAAAGAGCGTCATATTCTCCCCCTAAATCCTAATCTTATTCCAGTTATCTGGAAAGCTGTGGCCGATTTGCACCTATTAGGGCTGATAGTGTATGTGTGGCAAGTAAAGACAAGTTCAGTACAAAACAAAAAATATGCTGACATCTCTGCTACATCTACAGTTAATTCATAAAGATAGAGTTCACCTTTTTGTAACCTTTTGTCAGAAGTAGAAAAAAATTAAATTAAATTAAATTTTAAAGGCAGTTGAAATTCAGGAGGTGATTTTAAATACAGTAGACTAAACATGACGTAGAATCTTTCTTTTTTAAAGCCAAAATCTTAGGACAGAAATATAAGTTTACATTGATTTGGTCCTGGTTTTTGACTGTCCTTGCTGCTGGTTTGAAACCTGTATAAACTAACCTCGCCTCTCTTCACTCAGGTGTGGAACCAGAACGGTCGCACACCGTACATCACTTACGAATACACCGTCCTTCGAGACTCCCTGCCACCCATCCCACCTCCTCCACTCTACACGGGATCAGACACCTCAGCCGGAGAGGTTTCTGTGGAGGTGGGGAGTCTGCTGCCACCGAACAGCAGTATTTATGACCAGGCGGCCCCTGAGGGCCAGTTAGAGCCGGGAGGGGCCGAGGTGCAGAAGGGCCAAGAGACCAACGAGGTGTATGAGGAGACAGCGGAAATCAGCTGTGACCAGGATGTAGCAGCTGCCCCAAAATCTACAGGTAAGGCCTGCGTGTAGCACCTTAGACCTGTTTGGATGTATGAAATAGGCTATTTCAGGCACCAACCTTGCAAGAATGAGCAAATACACACACACTGCCTGAGTTAGAAGCTTAAAGGTTTGATCCTACCATGGTAAACATCTATCCATGCATGGAAGGTACAAGCACAACTAACGGTTATTTATCATTAATTAATGTTATGTTGGACCAGCCAATGAATTTATAATTATATCAAACAGAAAAGCAGCAAGTCAACACTTGCTGGAACAAGAGAACATTTGGCATTTTATTTGAAAAATGGCTGAAACAGTTAATTGAATATCAAAACTGTTGCTGATTCATTTTCTGTTTATCAGATCATTTATTGATTGGCTAATCTCTTCTGCACGAGATGGTCCTATATGTCAGGTGAAAATCAAGTGATTTCTGTGTTGAGTTGAATGATGCGCTATATGCTCGGTTCAAGCTGTAGTGTTGGAGCCCTTGGAAAGATTTTAAATAGACTGTTTTCTTGCATTGTTGTGAATTTATGGGGTCATTTTCTTGAAATGCAAGAGCATTGGTTTAGTTTCAACAGTGGAGGGAACACAAATGAAGATGCATTCTGCATTTTCTGCACCAATTTATGGTGGAAATGTCATTATCTATATAAAGGGAAACACAATATTTAGGCTGCAGGTGACAATTCAAAATATAAAAAATGAATAGAATATAATGTAGTAAGGCTTTCAGGCATTCTGTAGATTGCTTTTAAATATGTTTTCTCCTGTAGATTGACATTTCCAATTTAATAAAATCAGGGCGTAGTTGATTTGCTCTGAGTGGAAAACTTTCTCTTGTGGCTCCCCCTGACATTTTGTGCCCTAGGCAACCGCCTACATCACCTATGCCACAGGCCAGCCCTGGATTCAAGGCATACTAAAATCATACAGGTTCAAACAAACTGACGATAGCTAATAATAATATATATTTTTTCACCTTTATTTATACAGAGAATCAGACTTTGATCAATGTCTCTTTTACAGCTGAGCCCTGTGTACAGCAAACAGATACAAATATTCAACAGATATATAAATATAATTTTAAAAAAACAACAGACAATTTTTAGGTAACATTTACATTTGTGAGGACAGTGTTCATTCCACATTGCTTTAAATTGTCCTGTTGAAATCTGGACATCTACTTTAACCTTTTCCTGTAATTTATTCCCACAATTCGCAGCATTATATTCAAAGGCGGTTTTCCCTTGCTCAGAATGACCTCAGGGAATTTCTAAGACTAACCATTCTTTGGGACGTGTCTGATAACCACCGACTTTCCAATTTATTTTAGTGGTCAGATAGCTGGGAAGTTTATGCATTATAGCCTTATAAATGAATAATAACCAGTGCCTAGTTCTCCTGGCGAACAAAGAATCCCACCCCACTAGCGAGTATAGAAGACAATGGTGTGTGTTGTAATTGGCACCCGTAATAAACTGTAAATATGCCAGCTGATTTCTGTTTCCATGCCTTACAATGAGTTACAATAAAAAATATATATTTTAATGTATTAAGGGTACTGTTGTTAACTGGCTAAAGTGATCATCTGAGATATTGTTGTTTTTATTGACTATGGTGACATTTTCTTTTTTTTCTTTGTTCTTTTTATGTCATTTCTTTGATGTTTAACACTTCCAGGCATAACCAGAAATAGCAACTTTTTTTTCATTTATAAGCTCATTTATAGACGGTGGGAATGTTCAGCTTGAAAAAAAAAATTTTGAAGTTGATACTGAGTTTAGATATTAACATTCACCGGCCGATATTCCTTGCTTATTCCCAAACATACAAACAAGTGTTTTTTGCTTCTCTCTAATTTGGTCATTTTAGAATTGTGGCCAAGATGGGTACTGATTTTTACAGTAAGTAACAGTTGAAAAATAAACAGTGCCATCAGTACTGCCACAGAGCCCCTAAAGTCCCGTAAGGTGATATTTTTTTATTTTGTGCGTGGAACAATAATTTGTAATTGATTATAAATATTGACTGTCAAAATAAAGCAACATAGAAAGTTGTAAAACTATAAATCCAACTCACCCCTG